>NC_135385.1:2427875-2731359 GCF_049243985.1 Paroedura picta | reverse complement strand
TACTTAAACAGTCTAGGAGTCAGAAAAGGGCGAGAGACACTGGATGCCTACTGACATGACATCACAAAGACCTCATCTGTGTTTAATTGAGAAGAAAAACCTCTTACTGACTTTTGAAGCGATCCTTAAACAGTCTAGGAGTCAGAAAAGGTCCAGAGACACTGGATGCCTACTGACATGACATCACAAAGACCTCATCTGTGTTTAATTGAGAAGAAAAACCTCTTACTGTCTTTTGGAGCGATACTTAAACAGTCTAGGAGTCAGAAAAGGGCGAGAGACACTGGATGTCTACTGACATGACATCACAAAGACCATATCTGTGTTTAATTGAGAAGAAAAACCTCTTACTGTCTTTTGAAGCGATCCTTAAACAGTCTAGGAGTCAGAAAAGGTCCAGAGACACTGGATGCCTACTGAAATGACATCACAAAGACCTCATCTGTGTTTAATTGACAAGAAAAACCTCTTACTGTGTTTTGGAGCGATACTTAAACAGTCTAGGAGTCAGAAAAGGGCGAGAGACACTGGATGCCTACTGACATGACATCACAAAGACCTCATCTGTGTTTAATTGAGAAGAAAAACCTCTTACTGTCTTTTGAAGCGATCCTTAAACAGTCTAGGAGTCAGAAAAGGTCCAGAGACACTGGATGCCTACTGACATGACATCACAAAGACCTCATCTGTGTTTAATTGAGAATAAAAACCTCTTACTGTCTTTTGGAGCGATACTTAAACAGTCTAGGAGTCAGAAAAGGGCGAGAGACACTGGATGCCTACTGACATGACATCACAAAGACCTCATCTGTGTTTAATTGAGAAGAAAAACCTCTTACTGTCTTCTGAAGCGATCCTTAAACAGTCTAGGAGTCAGAAAAGGGCCAGAGACACTGGATGCCTACTGACATGACATCACAAAGACCTCATCTGTGTTTAATTGAGAAAAAAAACCTCTTGCTGTCTTTTGAAGCGATCTTTAAACAGACTAAAAGTCAGAAAAGGGCCAGAGACACTGGATAACTACTGACATGACATCACAAAGACCTCACCTGTGTTTAATTGAGAAGAAAAAACCCCTTACTGGCTTTTGAGGCCATCTTTAAACAGACTAAAAGTCAGAAAAGGGTCAGAGACACTGGATGCCTACTGACATGACATCCCAAAGACCTCATCTGTGTTTAATTGAGAAAAAAACCTCTTACTGTCTTTTGAAGCGATCCTTAAACAGTCTAGGAGTAAGAAAAGGGCCAGAGACACTGGATGCCTACTGACATAACACCACAAAGACCTCACCTGTGTTTAATTGAGAAAAAAAACTTCTTACTATCTTTTGAAGCGATCCTTAAACAGTCTAGGAGTCAGAAAAGGGCCAGAGACACTGGATGCCTACTGACATGACATCACAAAGACCTCACCTGTGTTTAGTAGACAAGAAAAAAACCTCTTACTGTCTTTTGAAGCGATTCTTAAACAGTCTAGGAGTAAGAAAAGGTCCAGAGACACTGGAAGCCTACTGACATGACATCACAAAGACGTCATCTGTGTTTAATTGAGAAGAAAAACCTCTTACTGTCTTTTGAAGCGATCCTTAAACAGTCTAGGAGTCAGAAAAGGTCCAGAGACACTGGATGCCTACTGACATGACATCACAAAGACCTCATCTGTGTTTAATTGAGAAGAAAAACCTCTTACTGTCTTTTGGAGCGATACTTAAACAGTCTAGGAGTCAGAAAAGGGCGAGAGACACTGGATGCCTACTGACATGACATCACAAAGACCTCATCTGTGTTTAATTGAGAAGAAAAACCTCTTACTGACTTTTGAAGCGATCCTTAAACAGTCTAGGAGTCAGAAAAGGTCCAGAGACACTGGATGCCTACTGACATGACATCACAAAGACCTCATCTGTGTTTAATTGAGAAGAAAAACCTCTTACTGTCTTTTGGAGCGATACTTAAACAGTCTAGGAGTCAGAAAAGGGCGAGAGACACTGGATGTCTACTGACATGACATCACAAAGACCATATCTGTGTTTAATTGAGAAGAAAAACCTCTTACTGTCTTTTGAAGCGATCCTTAAACAGTCTAGGAGTCAGAAAAGGTCCAGAGACACTGGATGCCTACTGAAATGACATCACAAAGACCTCATCTGTGTTTAATTGACAAGAAAAACCTCTTACTGTGTTTTGGAGCGATACTTAAACAGTCTAGGAGTCAGAAAAGGGCGAGAGACACTGGATGCCTACTGACATGACATCACAAAGACCTCATCTGTGTTTAATTGAGAAGAAAAACCTCTTACTGTCTTTTGAAGCGATCCTTAAACAGTCTAGGAGTCAGAAAAGGTCCAGAGACACTGGATGCCTACTGACATGACATCACAAAGACCTCATCTGTGTTTAATTGAGAATAAAAACCTCTTACTGTCTTTTGGAGCGATACTTAAACAGTCTAGGAGTCAGAAAAGGGCGAGAGACACTGGATGCCTACTGACATGACATCACAAAGACCTCATCTGTGTTTAATTGAGAAGAAAAACCTCTTACTGTCTTCTGAAGCGATCCTTAAACAGTCTAGGAGTCAGAAAAGGGCCAGAGACACTGGATGCCTACTGACATGACATCACAAAGACCTCATCTGTGTTTAATTGAGAAAAAAAACCTCTTGCTGTCTTTTGAAGCGATCTTTAAACAGACTAAAAGTCAGAAAAGGGCCAGAGACACTGGATAACTACTGACATGACATCACAAAGACCTCACCTGTGTTTAATTGAGAAGAAAAAACCCCTTACTGGCTTTTGAGGCCATCTTTAAACAGACTAAAAGTCAGAAAAGGGTCAGAGACACTGGATGCCTACTGACATGACATCCCAAAGACCTCATCTGTGTTTAATTGAGAAAAAAACCTCTTACTGTCTTTTGAAGCGATCCTTAAACAGTCTAGGAGTAAGAAAAGGGCCAGAGACACTGGATGCCTACTGACATAACACCACAAAGACCTCACCTGTGTTTAATTGAGAAAAAAAACTTCTTACTATCTTTTGAAGCGATCCTTAAACAGTCTAGGAGTCAGAAAAGGGCCAGAGACACTGGATGCCTACTGACATGACATCACAAAGACCTCACCTGTGTTTAGTAGACAAGAAAAAAACCTCTTACTGTCTTTTGAAGCGATTCTTAAACAGTCTAGGAGTAAGAAAAGGTCCAGAGACACTGGAAGCCTACTGACATGACATCACAAAGACGTCATCTGTGTTTAATTGAGAAGAAAAACCTCTTACTGTCTTTTGAAGCGATCCTTAAACAGTCTAGGAGTCAGAAAAGGTCCAGAGACACTGGATGCCTACTGACATGACATCACAAAGACCTCATCTGTGTTTAATTGAGAAGAAAAACCTCTTACTGTCTTTTGGAGCGATACTTAAACAGTCTAGGAGTCAGAAAAGGGCGAGAGACACTGGATGCCTACTGACATGACATCACAAAGACCTCATCTGTGTTTAATTGAGAAGAAAAACCTCATACTGTCTTTTGAAGCGATCCTTAAACAGTCTAGGAGACAGAAAAGGGCCAGAGACACTGGATGACTACTGACATGACATCACAAAGACCATATCTGTGTTTAATTGAGAAGAAAAACCTCTTACTGTCTTTTGAAGCGATCCTTAAACAGTCTAGGAGTCAGAAAAGGTCCAGAGACACTGGATGCCTACTGACATGACATCACAAAGACCTCATCTGTGTTTAATTGACAAGAAAAACCTCTTACTGTCTTTTGGAGCGATACTTAAACAGTCTAGGAGTCAGAAATGGTCCAGAGACACTGAATGCCTACTGACATGACATCACAAAGACCTCATCTGTGTTTAATTGAGAAGAAAAACCTCTTACTGTCTTCTGAAGCGATCCTTAAACAGTCTAGGAGTCAGAAAAGGGCCAGAGACACTGGATGCCTACTGACATGACATCACAAAGACCTCATCTGTGTTTAATTGAGAAAAAAACCTCTTACTGTCTTTTGAAGCGATCCTTAAACAGTCTAGGAGTAAGAAAAGGGCCAGAGACACTGGATGCCTACTGACATGACACCACAAAGACCTCACCTGTGTTTAATTGAGAAAAAAAACTTCTTACTATCTTTTGAAGCGATCCTTAAACAGTCTAGGAGTCAGAAAAGGGCCAGAGACACTGGATGCCTACTGACATGACATCACAAAGACCTCACCTGTGTTTAGTAGACAAGAAAAAAACCTCTTACTGTCTTTTGAAGCGATTCTTAAACAGTCTAGGAGTAAGAAAAGGGCCAGAGACACTGGATGCCTACTGACATGACATCACAAAGACCTCACCTGTGTTTAGTAGACAAGAAAAAAACCTCTTACTGTCTTTTGAAGCGATTCTTAAACAGTCTAGGAGTAAGAAAAGGGCCAGAGACACTGGATGCCTACTGACATGACATCACATAGACCTCACCTGTGTTTAATTGAGAAGAAAAAAACCTCTTACTGCCTTTTGGGGTGATCTTTAAACAGACTAAAAGTCAGAAAAGGGGCAGAGACACTGGATACCTACTGACATGACATCACAAAGACCTCACCTGTGTTTAATTGAGAAGAAAAAAACCTCTTACTGCCTTTTATGGCGATCTTTAAACAGACTAAAAATCAGAAAAGGGCCAGAGACACTGGATAACTACTGACATGACATCACAAAGACCTCATCTGTGTTTAATTGAGAAGAAAAACCTCTTACTGTCTTTTGAAGCGATCCTTAAACAGTCTAGGAGTCAGAAAAGGGCCAGAGACACTGGATGCCTACTGACATGACATCACAAAGACCTCACCTGTGTTTAGTAGACAAGAAAAAAACCTCTTACTGTCTTTTGAAGCGATTCTTAAACAGTCTAGGAGTAAGAAAAGGGCCAGAGACACTGGAGGCCTACTGACATGACATCACAAAGACGTCATCTGTTTTTAATTGAGAAGAAAAATCTCTTACTGTCTTTTGAAGCGATCCTTAAACAGTCTAGGAGTCAGAAAAGGTCCAGAGACACTGGATGCCTACTGACATGACATCACAAAGACCTCATCTGTGTTTAATTGAGAAGAAAAACCTCTTACTGTCTTTTGGAGCGATACTTAAACAGTCTAGGAGTCAGAAAAGGGCGAGAGACACTGGATGCCTACTGACATGACATCACAAAGACCTCATCTGTGTTTAATTGAGAAGAAAAACCTCATACTGTCTTTTGAAGCGATCCTTAAACAGTCTAGGAGACAGAAAAGGGCCAGAGACACTGGATGACTACTGACATGACATCACAAAGACCATATCTGTGTTTAATTGAGAAGAAAAACTCTTACTGTCTTTTGAAGCGATCCTTAAACAGTCTAGGAGTCAGAAAAGGTCCAGAGACACTGGATGCCTATTGACATGACATCACAAAGACCTCATCTGTGTTTAATTGACAAGAAAAACCTCTTACTGTCTTTTGGAGCGATACTTAAACAGTCTAGGAGTCAGAAAAGGTCCAAAGACACTGGATGCCTACTGACATGACATCACAAAGACCTCATCTGTGTTTAATTGAGAAGAAAAACCTCTTACTGTCTTCTGAAGCGATCCTTAAACAGTCTAGGAGTCAGAAAAGGGCCAGAGACACTGGATGCCTACTGACATGACATCACAAAGACCTCATCTGTGTTTAATTGAGAAAAAAAACCTCTTACTGTCTTTTGAAGCGATCTTTAAACAGACTAAAAGTCAGAAAAGGGCCAGAGACACTGGATAACTACTGACATGACATCACAAAGACCTCACCTGTGTTTAATTGAGAAGAAAAAACCCCTTACTGGCTTTTGAGGCCATCTTTAAACAGACTAAAAGTCAGAAAAGGGTCAGAGACACTGGATGCCTACTGACATGACATTCCAAAGACCTCATCTGTGTTTAATTGAGAAAAAAACCTCTTACTGTCTTTTGAAGCGATCCTTAAACAGTCTAGGAGTAAGAAAAGGGCCAGAGACACTGGATGCCTACTGACATGACACCACAAAGACCTCACCTGTGTTTAATTGAGAAAAAAAACTTCTTACTATCTTTTGAAGCGATCCTTAAACAGTCTAGGAGTCAGAAAAGGGCCAGAGACACTGGATGCCTACTGACATCACAAAGACCTCACCTGTGTTTAGTAGACAAGAAAAAAACCTCTTACTGTCTTTTGAAGTGACTCTTAAACAGTCTAGGAGTAAGAAAAGGGCCAGAGACACTGGAGGCCTACTGACATGACATCACAAAGACCTCACCTGTGTTTAATTGAGAAGAAAAAAACCTCTTAATGTCTTTTGAGGCGATCCTTAAACAGTCTAGGAGTCAGAAAAGGGCCATAGACACTGGATGCCTACTGACATGACATCACATAGACCTCACCTGTGTTTAATTGAGAAGAAAAAAACCTCTTACTGCCTTTTGGGGTGATCTTTAAACAGACTAAAAGTCAGAAAAGGGGCAGAGACACTGGATACCTACTGACATGACATCACAAAGACCTCACCTGTGTTTAATTGAGAAGAAAAAAACCTCTTACTGCCTTTTATGGCGATCTTTAAACAGACTAAAAATCAGAAAAGGGCCAGAGACACTGGATAACTACTGACATGACATCACAAAGACCTCATCTGTGTTTAATTGAGAAGAAAAACCTCTTACTGTCTTTTGAAGCGATCCTTAAACAGTCTAGGAGTCAGAAAAGGGCCAGAGACACTGGATGCCTACTGACATGACATCACATAGACCTCACCTGTGTTTAATTGAGAAGAAAAAAACCTCTTACTGCCTTTTGGGGTGATCTTTAAACAGACTAAAAGTCAGAAAAGGGCCAGAGACACTGGATACCTACTGACATGACATCACAAAGACCTCATCTGTGTTTAATTGAGAAGAAAAACCTCTTACTGTCTTTTGAAGCGATCCTTAAACAGTCTAGGAGTCAGAAAAGGTCCAGAGACACTGGATGCCTACTGACATGACATCACAAAGACCTCATCTGTGTTTAATTGAGAAGAAAAACCTCTTACTGTCTTTTGGAGCGATACTTAAACAGTCTAGGAGTCAGAAAAGGGCGAGAGACACTGGATGCCTACTGACATGACATCACAAAGACCTCATCTGTGTTTAATTGAGAAGAAAAACCTCATACTGTCTTTTGAAGCGATCCTTAAACAGTCTAGGAGACAGAAAAGGGCCAGAGACACTGGATGACTACTGACATGACATCACAAAGACCTCATCTGTGTTTAATTGAGAAGAAAAACCTCTTACTGTCTTTTGAAGCGATCCTTAAACAGTCTAGGAGTCAGAAAAGGTCCAGAGACACTGGATGCCTACTGACATGACATCACAAAGACCTCATCTGTGTTTAATTGACAAGAAAAACCTCTTACTGTCTTTTGAAGCGATCCTTAAACAGTCTAGGAGTCAGAAAAGGTCCAGAGACATTGGATGCCTACTGACATGACATCACAAAGACCTCATCTGTGTTTAATTGAGAAGAAAAACCTCTTACTGTCTTTTGGAGCGATACTTAAACAGTCTAGGAGTCAGAAAAGGGCGAGAGACACTGGATGCCTACTGACATGACATCACAAAGACCTCATCTGTGTTTAATTGAGAAAAAAAACCTCTTACTGTCTTTTGAAGCGATCTTTAAACAGACTAAAAGTCAGAAAAGGGCCAGAGACACTGGATAACTATTGACATGACATCACAAAGACCTCACCTGTGTTTAATTGAGAAGAAAAAACCCCTTACTGGCTTTTGAGGCCATCTTTAAACAGACTAAAAGTCAGAAAAGTGTCAGAGACACTGGATGCCTACTGACATGACATCCCAAAGACCTCATCTGTGTTTAATTGAGAAAAAAACCTCTTACTGTCTTTTGAAGCGATCCTTAAACAGTCTAGGAGTAAGAAAAGGGCCAGAGACACTGGATGCCTACTGACATGACACCACAAAGACCTCACCTGTGTTTAATTGAGAAAAAAAACTTCTTACTATCTTTTGAAGCGATCCTTAAACAGTCTAGGAGTCAGAAAAGGGCCAGAGACACTGGATGCCTACTGACATGACATCACAAAGACCTCACCTGTGTATAGTAGACAAGAAAAAAACCTCTTACTGTCTTTTGAAGCGATCCTTAAACAGTCTAGGAGTAAGAAAAGGGCCAGAGACACTGGAGGCCTACTGAGATGACATCACAAAGACCTCACCTGTGTTTAATTGAGAAGAAAAAAACCTCTTACTGTCTTTTGAGGCGATCCTTAAACAGTCTAGGAGTCAGAAAAGGGCCAGAGACACTGGATGCCTACTGACATGACATCACATAGACCTCACCTGTGTTTAATTGAGAAGAAAAAAACCTCTTACTGCCTTTTGGGGTGATCTTTAAACAGACTAAAAGTCAGAAAAGGGCCAGAGACACTGGATACCTACTGACATGACATCACAAAGACCTCACCTGTGTTTAATTGAGAAGAAAAAAACCTCTTACTGCCTTTTATGGCGATCTTTAAACAGACTAAAAATCAGAAAAGGGCCAGAGACACTGGATACCTACTGACATGATATCACAAGGACCTTATCTGTGTTTAATTGAGAAGAAAAACCTCATACTGTCTTTTGAAGCGATCCTTAAACAGTCTAGGAGACAGAAAAGGGCCAGAGACACTGGATGACTACTGACATGACATCACAAAGACCTCATCTGTGTTTAATTGAGAAGAAAAACCTCTTACTGTCTTTTGGAGCGATACTTAAACAGTCTAGGAGTCAGAAAAGGGCGAGAGACACTGGATGCCTACTGACATGACATCACAAAGACCTCATCTGTGTTTAATTGAGAAGAAAAACCTCTTACTGTCTTCTGAAGCGATCCTTAAACAGTCTAGGAGTCAGAAAAGGGCCAGAGACACTGGATGCCTACAGACATGACATCACAAAGACCTCATCTGTGTTTAACTGAGAAAAAAAACCTCTTACTGTCTTTTGAAGCGATCTTTAAACAGACTAAAAGTCAGAAAAGGGCCAGAGACACTGGATAACTACTGACATGACATCACAAAGACCTCACCTGTGTTTAATTGAGAAGAAAAAACCCCTTACTGGCTTTTGAGGCCATCTTTAAACAGACTAAAAGTCAGAAAAGGGTCAGAGACACTGGATACCTACTGACATGACATCACAAGGACCTCATCTGTGTTTAATTGAGAAGAAAAACCTCATACTGTCTTTTGAAGCGATCCTTAAACAGTCTAGGAGTCAGAAAAGGGCCAGAGACACTGGATAACTACTGACATGACATCACAAAGACCTCATCTGTGTTTAATTGAGAAAAAAAAACTCTTACTGTCTTTTGAAGCAATCCTTAAACAGTCTAGGAGTCAGAAAATGGCGAGAGACACTGGATGCCTACTGACATGACATCACAAAGACCTCATCTGTGTTTAATTGAGAAAAAAAAACTCTTACTGTCTTTTGAAGCAATCCTTAAACAGTCTAGGAGTCAGAAAAGGGCGAGAGACACTGGATGCCTACTGACATGACATCACAAAGACCTCATCTGTGTTTAATTGAGAAGAAAAACCTCTTACTGTCTTTTGAAGCGATCCTTAAACAGTCTAGGAGTCAGAAAAGGGCGAGAGACACTGGATGCCTACTGACATGACATCACAAAGACCTCATCTGTGTTTAATTGAGAAGAAAAAACCTCTTACTGTCTTTTGGAGCGATCCTTAAACAGTCTAGGAGTCATAAAAGGGCCAGAGACACTGGATGCCTACTGACATGACGTCACAAAGACCTCATCTGTGTTTAAATGAGAAGAAAAACCTCATACTGTCTTTTGAAGCGATCCTTAAACAGTGTAGGAGTCAGAAAAGGGCGAGAGACACTGGATGCCTACTGACATGACATCACAAAGACCTCATCTGTGTTTAATTGAGAAGAAAAACCTCTTACTGTCATTTGGAGCGATCCTTAAACAGTCTAGGAGTCAGAAAAGGGCCAGAGACACTGGATGCCTACTGACATGACATCACAAAGACCTCATCTGTGTTTAATTGAGAAAAAAAACCTCTTACTGTCTTTTGAAGCGATCTTTAAACAGACTAAAAGTCAATAAAGGGCCAGAGACACTGGATAACTACTGACATGACATCACACAGACCTCACCTGTGTTTAATTGAGAAGAAAAAAACCTCTTACTGGCTTTTGAGGCCATCTTTAAACAGACTAAAAGTCAGAAAAGGGTCAGAGACACTGGATACCTACTGACATGACATCACAAGGACCTCATCTGTGTTTAATTGAGAAAAAAACCTTCTTACTATCTTTTGAAGCGATCCTTAAACAGTCTAGGAGTCATAAAAGGTCCAGAGACACTGGATGCCTACTGACATGACATCACAAAGACCTCATCTGTGTTTAATTGAGAAGAAAAACCTCTTACTGTCTTTTGGAGCGATACTTAAACAGTCTAGGAGTCAGAAAAGGGCGAGAGACACTGGATGCCTACTGACATGACATCACAAAGACCTCATCTGTGTTTAATTGAGAAGAAAAACCTCATACTGTCTTTTGAAGCGATCCTTAAACAGTCTAGGAGACAGAAAAGGGCCAGAGACACTGGATGACTACTGACATGACATCACAAAGACCTCATCTGTGTTTAATTGAGAAGAAAAACCTCTTACTGTCTTTTGAAGCGATCCTTAAACAGTCTAGGAGTCAGAAAAGGTCCAGAGACACTGGATGCCTACTGACATGACATCACAAAGACCTCATCTGTGTTTAATTGACAAGAAAAACCTCTTACTGTCTTTTGGAGCGATACTTAAACTGTCTAGGAGTCAGAAAAGGGCGAGAGACACTGGATGCCTACTGCCATGACATCACAAAGACCTCATCTGTGTTTAATTGAGAAGAAAAACCTCTTACTGTCTTTTGAAGCGATCCTTAAACAGTCTAGGAGTCAGAAAAGGTCCAGAGACACTGGATGCCTACTGACATGACATCACAAAGACCTCATCTGTGTTTAATTGAGAAGAAAAACCTCTTACTGTCTTTTGGAGCGATACTTAAACAGTCTAGGAGTCAGAAAAGGGCGAGAGACACTGGATGCCTACTGACATGACATCACAAAGACCTCATCTGTGTTTAATTGAGAAGAAAAACCTCTTACTGTCTTCTGAAGCGATCCTTAAACAGTCTAGGAGTCAGAAAAGGGCCAGAGACACTGGATGCCTACTGACATGACATCACAAAGACCTCATCTGTGTTTAATTGAGAAAAAAAACCTCTTACTGTCTTTTGAAGCGATCTTTAAACAGACTAAAAGTCAGAAAAGGGCCAGAGACACTGGATAACTACTGACATGACATCACAAAGACCTCATCTGTGTTTAATTGAGAAGAAAAACCTCTTACTGTCTTTTGAAGCGATCCTTAAACAGTCTAGGAGTCAGAAAAGGGCCAGAGACACTGGATGCCTACTGACATGACATCACATAGACCTCACCTGTGTTTAATTGAGAAGAAAAAAACCTCTTACTGCCTTTTGGGGTGATCTTTAAACAGACTAAAAGTCAGAAAAGGGCCAGAGACATTGGATACCTACTGACATGACATCACAAAGACCTCACCTGTGTTTAATTGAGAAGAAAAAAACCTCTTACTGCCTTTTATGGCGATCTTTAAACAGACTAAAAATCAGAAAAGGGCCAGAGACACTGGATACCTACTGACATGATATCACAAGGACCTTATCTGTGTTTAATTGAGAAGAAAAACCTCATACTGTCTTTTGAAGCGATCCTTAAACAGTCTAGGAGACAGAAAAGGGCCAGAGACACTGGATGACTACTGACATGACATCACAAAGACCTCATCTGTGTTTAATTGAGAAGAAAAACCTCTTACTGTCTTTTGAAGCGATCCTTAAACAGTCTAGGAGTAAGAAAAGGGCCAGAGACACTGGAGGCCTACTGACATGACATCACAAAGACCTCACCTGTGTTTAATTGAGAAGAAAAAAACCTCTTACTGTCTTTTGAGGCGATCCTTAAACAGTCTAGGAGTCAGAAAAGGGCCAGAGACACTGGATGCCTACTGACATGACATCACATAGACCTCACCTGTGTTTAATTGAGAAGAAAAAAACCTCTTACTGCCTTTTGGGGTGATCTTTAAACAGACTAAAAGTCAGAAAAGGGCCAGAGACACTGGATACCTACTGACATGACATCACAAAGACCTCACCTGTGTTTAATTGAGAAGAAAAAAACCTCTTACTGCCTTTTATGGCGATCTTTAAACAGACTAAAAATCAGAAAAGGGCCAGAGACACTGGATACCTACTGACATGATATCACAAGGACCTTATCTGTGTTTAATTGAGAAGAAAAACCTCATACTGTCTTTTGAAGCGATCCTTAAACAGTCTAGGAGTCAGAAAAGGGCCAGAGACACTGGATGCCTACTGACATGACATCACATAGACCTCACCTGTGTTTAATTGAGAAGAAAAAAACCTCTTACTGCCTTTTGGGGTGATCTTTAAACAGACTAAAAGTCAGAAAAGGGCCAGAAACACTGGATACCTACTGACATGACATCACAAAGACCTCACCTGTGTTTAATTGAGAAGAAAAAAACCTCTTACTGCCTTTTATGGCGATCTTTAAACAGACTAAAAATCAGAAAAGGGCCAGAGACACTGGATACCTACTGACATGATATCACAAGGACCTTATCTGTGTTTAATTGAGAAGAAAAACCTCATACTGTCTTTTGAAGCGATCCTTAAACAGTCTAGGAGACAGAAAAGGGCCAGAGACACTGGATGACTACTGACATGACATCACAAAGACCTCATCTGTGTTTAATTGAGAAGAAAAACCTCTTACTGTCTTTTGAAGCGATCCTTAAACAGTCTAGGAGTCAGAAAAGGTCCAGAGACACTGGATGCCTACTGACATGACATCACAAAGACCTCATCTGTGTTTAATTGAGAAGAATAACCTCTTACTGTCTTTTGGAGCGATACTTAAACAGTCTAGGAGTCAGAAAAGGGCGAGAGACACTGGATGTCTACTGACATGACATCACAAAGACCTCATCTGTGTTTAATTGAGAAGAAAAACCTCTTACTGTCTTTTGAAGCGATCCTTAAACAGTCTATGAGTCAGAAAAGGTCCAGAGACACTGGATGCCTACTGACATGACATCACAAAGACCTCATCTGTGTTTAATTGAGAAGAAAAACCTCTTACTGTCTTTTGGAGCGATACTTAAACAGTCTAGGAGTCAGAAAAGGGCGAGAGACACTGGATGTCTACTGACATGACATCACAAAGACCTCATCTGGGTTTAATTGAGAAGAAAAACCTCATACTGTCTTTTGAAGCGATCCTTAAACAGTCTAGGAGACAGAAAAGGGCCAGAGACACTGGATGACTACTGACATGACATCACAAAGACCTCATCTGTGTTTAATTGAGAAGAAAAACCTCTTACTGTCTTTTGAAGCGATCCTTAAACAGTCTAGGAGTCAGAAAAGGGCCAGAGACACTGGATGCCTACTGACATGACATCACAAAGACATCACCTGTGTTTAATTGAGAAGAAAAAAACCTCTTACTGTCTTTTGAGGCGATCCTTAAACAGTCTAGGAGTCAGAAAAGGGCCAGAGACACTGGATGCCTACTGACATGACATCACATAGACCTCACCTGTGTTTAATTGAGAAGAAAAAAACCTCTTACTGCCTTTTGGGGTGATCTTTAAACAGACTAAAAGTCAGAAAAGGGCCAGAGACACTGGATACCTACTGACATGACATCACAAAGACCTCACCTGTGTTTAATTGAGAAGAAAAAAACCTCTTACTGCCTTTTATGGCGATCTTTAAACAGACTAAAAATCAGAAAAGGGCCAGAGACACTGGATACCTACTGACATGATATCACAAGGACCTTATCTGTGTTTAATTGAGAAGAAAAACCTCATACTGTCTTTTGAAGCGATCCTTAAACAGTCTAGGAGACAGAAAAGGGCCAGAGACACTGGATGCCTACTGACATGACGTCACAAAGACCTCATCTGTGTTTAATTGAGAAGAAAAACCTCATACTGTCTTTTGAAGCGATCCTTAAACAGTGTAGGAGTCAGAAAATGGCGAGAGACACTGGATGACTACTGACATGACATCACAAAGACGTCATCTGTGTTTAATTGAGAAGAAAAACCTCTTACTGTCTTTTGAAGCGATCCTTAAACAGTCTAGGAGTCAGAAAAGGTCCAGAGACACTGGATGCCTACTGACATGACATCACAAAGACCTCAGCTGTGTTTAATTGAGAAGAAAAACCTCTTACTGTCTTTTGGAGCGATACTTAAACAGTCTAGGAGTCAGAAAAGGGCGAGAGACACTGGATGCCTACTGACATGACATCACAAAGACCTCAGCTGTGTTTAATTGAGAAGAAAAACCTCATACTGTCTTTTGAAGCGATCCTTAAACAGTCTAGGAGACAGAAAAGGGCCAGAGACACTGGATGACTACTGACATGACATCACAAAGACCATATCTGTGTTTAATTGAGAAGAAAAACCTCTTACTGTCTTTTGAAGCGATCCTTAAACAGTCTAGGAGTCAGAAAAGGTCCAGAGACACTGGATGCCTACTGACATGACATCACAAAGACCTCATCTGTGTTTAATTGAGAAGAAAAACCTCTTACTGTGTTTTGGAGCGATACTTAAACAGTCTAGGAGTCAGAAAAGGGCGAGAGACACTGGATGCCTACTGACATGACATCACAAAGACCTCATCTGTGTTTAATTGAGAAGAAAAACCTCTTACTGTCTTTTGAAGCGATCCTTAAACAGTCTAGGAGTCAGAAAAGGTCCAGAGACACTGGATGCCTACTGACATGGCATCACAAAGACCTCATCTGTGTTTAATTGAGAATAAAAACCTCTTACTGTCTTTTGGAGCGATCCTTAAACAGTCTAGGAGTCAGAAAAGGTCCAGAGACACTGGATGCCTACTGACATGACATCACAAAGACCTCAGCTGTGTTTAATTGAGAAGAAAAACCTCTTACTGTCTTTTGGAGCGATACTTAAACAGTCTAGGAGTCAGAAAAGGGCCAGAGACACTGGATGGCTAATGACATGACATCACAAAGACCTCATCTGTGTTTAATTGAGAAGAAAAAAACCTCTTACTGCCTTTTATGGCGATCTTTAAACAGACTAAAAATCAGAAAAGGGCCAGAGACACTGGATACCTACTGACATGATATCACAAGGACCTTATCTGTGTTTAATTGAGAAGAAAAACCTCATACTGTCTTTTGAAGCGATCCTTAAACAGTCTAGGAGACAGAAAAGGGCCAGAGACACTGGATGACTACTGACATGACATCACAAAGACCTCATCTGTGTTTAATTGAGAAGAAAAACCTCTTACTGTCTTTTGAAGCGATCCTTAAACAGTCTAGGAGTAAGAAAAGGGCCAGAGACACTGGAGGCCTACTGACATGACATCACAAAGACCTCACCTGTGTTTAATTGAGAAGAAAAAAACCTCTTACTGTCTTTTGAGGCGATCCTTAAACAGTCTAGGAGTCAGAAAAGGGCCAGAGACACTGGATGCCTACTGACATGACATCACATAGACCTCACCTGTGTTTAATTGAGAAGAAAAAAACCTCTTACTGCCTTTTGGGGTGATCTTTAAACAGACTAAAAGTCAGAAAAGGGCCAGAGACACTGGATACCTACTGACATGACATCACAAAGACCTCACCTGTGTTTAATTGAGAAGAAAAAAACCTCTTACTGCCTTTTATGGCGATCTTTAAACAGACTAAAAATCAGAAAAGGGCCAGAGACACTGGATACCTACTGACATGATATCACAAGGACCTTATCTGTGTTTAATTGAGAAGAAAAACCTCATACTGTCTTTTGAAGCGATCCTTAAACAGTCTAGGAGTCAGAAAAGGGCCAGAGACACTGGATGCCTACTGACATGACATCACATAGACCTCACCTGTGTTTAATTGAGAAGAAAAAAACCTCTTACTGCCTTTTGGGGTGATCTTTAAACAGACTAAAAGTCAGAAAAGGGCCAGAAACACTGGATACCTACTGACATGACATCACAAAGACCTCACCTGTGTTTAATTGAGAAGAAAAAAACCTCTTACTGCCTTTTATGGCGATCTTTAAACAGACTAAAAATCAGAAAAGGGCCAGAGACACTGGATACCTACTGACATGATATCACAAGGACCTTATCTGTGTTTAATTGAGAAGAAAAACCTCATACTGTCTTTTGAAGCGATCCTTAAACAGTCTAGGAGACAGAAAAGGGCCAGAGACACTGGATGACTACTGACATCACATCACAAAGACCTCATCTGTGTTTAATTGAGAAGAAAAACCTCTTACTGTCTTTTGAAGCGATCCTTAAACAGTCTAGGAGTCAGAAAAGGTCCAGAGACACTGGATGCCTACTGACATGACATCACAAAGACCTCATCTGTGTTTAATTGAGAAGAATAACCTCTTACTGTCTTTTGGAGCGATACTTAAACAGTCTAGGAGTCAGAAAAGGGCGAGAGACACTGGATGTCTACTGACATGACATCACAAAGACCTCATCTGTGTTTAATTGAGAAGAAAAACCTCTTACTGTCTTTTGAAGCGATCCTTAAACAGTCTATGAGTCAGAAAAGGTCCAGAGACACTGGATGCCTACTGACATGACATCACAAAGACCTCATCTGTGTTTAATTGAGAAGAAAAACCTCTTACTGTCTTTTGGAGCGATACTTAAACAGTCTAGGAGTCAGAAAAGGGCGAGAGACACTGGATGTCTACTGACATGACATCACAAAGACCTCATCTGGGTTTAATTGAGAAGAAAAACCTCATACTGTCTTTTGAAGCGATCCTTAAACAGTCTAGGAGACAGAAAAGGGCCAGAGACACTGGATGACTACTGACATGACATCACAAAGACCTCATCTGTGTTTAATTGAGAAGAAAAACCTCTTACTGTCTTTTGAAGCGATCCTTAAACAGTCTAGGAGTCAGAAAAGGGCCAGAGACACTGGATGCCTACTGACATGACATCACAAAGACATCACCTGTGTTTAATTGAGAAGAAAAAAACCTCTTACTGTCTTTTGAGGCGATCCTTAAACAGTCTAGGAGTCAGAAAAGGGCCAGAGACACTGGATGCCTACTGACATGACATCACATAGACCTCACCTGTGTTTAATTGAGAAGAAAAAAACCTCTTACTGCCTTTTGGGGTGATCTTTAAACAGACTAAAAGTCAGAAAAGGGCCAGAGACACTGGATACCTACTGACATGACATCACAAAGACCTCACCTGTGTTTAATTGAGAAGAAAAAAACCTCTTACTGCCTTTTATGGCGATCTTTAAACAGACTAAAAATCAGAAAAGGGCCAGAGACACTGGATACCTACTGACATGATATCACAAGGACCTTATCTGTGTTTAATTGAGAAGAAAAACCTCATACTGTCTTTTGAAGCGATCCTTAAACAGTCTAGGAGACAGAAAAGGGCCAGAGACACTGGATGCCTACTGACATGACGTCACAAAGACCTCATCTGTGTTTAATTGAGAAGAAAAACCTCATACTGTCTTTTGAAGCGATCCTTAAACAGTGTAGGAGTCAGAAAATGGCGAGAGACACTGGATGACTACTGACATGACATCACAAAGACGTCATCTGTGTTTAATTGAGAAGAAAAACCTCTTACTGTCTTTTGAAGCGATCCTTAAACAGTCTAGGAGTCAGAAAAGGTCCAGAGACACTGGATGCCTACTGACATGACATCACAAAGACCTCAGCTGTGTTTAATTGAGAAGAAAAACCTCTTACTGTCTTTTGGAGCGATACTTAAACAGTCTAGGAGTCAGAAAAGGGCGAGAGACACTGGATGCCTACTGACATGACATCACAAAGACCTCAGCTGTGTTTAATTGAGAAGAAAAACCTCATACTGTCTTTTGAAGCGATCCTTAAACAGTCTAGGAGACAGAAAAGGGCCAGAGACACTGGATGACTACTGACATGACATCACAAAGACCATATCTGTGTTTAATTGAGAAGAAAAACCTCTTACTGTCTTTTGAAGCGATCCTTAAACAGTCTAGGAGTCAGAAAAGGTCCAGAGACACTGGATGCCTACTGACATGACATCACAAAGACCTCATCTGTGTTTAATTGAGAAGAAAAACCTCTTACTGTGTTTTGGAGCGATACTTAAACAGTCTAGGAGTCAGAAAAGGGCGAGAGACACTGGATGCCTACTGACATGACATCACAAAGACCTCATCTGTGTTTAATTGAGAAGAAAAACCTCTTACTGTCTTTTGAAGCGATCCTTAAACAGTCTAGGAGTCAGAAAAGGTCCAGAGACACTGGATGCCTACTGACATGGCATCACAAAGACCTCATCTGTGTTTAATTGAGAATAAAAACCTCTTACTGTCTTTTGGAGCGATCCTTAAACAGTCTAGGAGTCAGAAAAGGTCCAGAGACACTGGATGCCTACTGACATGACATCACAAAGACCTCAGCTGTGTTTAATTGAGAAGAAAAACCTCTTACTGTCTTTTGGAGCGATACTTAAACAGTCTAGGAGTCAGAAAAGGGCGAGAGACACTGGATGCCTACTGACATGACATCACAAAGACCTCAGCTGTGTTTAATTGAGAAGAAAAACCTCATACTGTCTTTTGAAGCGATCCTTAAACAGTCTAGGAGACAGAAAAGGGCCAGAGACACTGGATGACTACTGACATGACATCACAAAGACCATATCTGTGTTTAATTGAGAAGAAAAACCTCTTACTGTCTTTTGAAGCGATCCTTAAACAGTCTAGGAGTCAGAAAAGGTCCAGAGACACTGGATGCCTACTGAAATGACATCACAAAGACCTCATCTGTGTTTAATTGACAAGAAAAACCTCTTACTGTGTTTTGGAGCGATACTTAAACAGTCTAGGAGTCAGAAAAGGGCGAGAGACACTGGATGCCTACTGACATGACATCACAAAGACCTCATCTGTGTTTAATTGAGAAGAAAAACCTCTTACTGTCTTTTGAAGCGATCCTTAAACAATCTAGGAGTCAGAAAAGGTCCAGAGACACTGGATGCCTACTGACATGACATCACAAAGACCTCATCTGTGTTTAATTGAGAATAAAAACCTCTTACTGTCTTTTGGAGCGATACTTAAACAGTCTAGGAGTCAGAAAAGGGCGAGAGACACTGGATGCCTACTGACATGACATCACAAAGACCTCATCTGTGTTTAATTGAGAAGAAAAACCTCTTACTGTCTTCTGAAGCGATCCTTAAACAGTCTAGGAGTCAGAAAAGGGCCAGAGACACTGGATGCCTACTGACATGACTTCACAAAGACCTCATCTGTGTTTAATTGAGAAAAAAAACCTCTTACTGTCTTTTGAAGCGATCTTTAAACAGACTAAAAGTCAGAAAAGGGCCAGAGACACTGGATAACTACTGACATGACATCACAAAGACCTCACCTGTGTTTAATTGAGACGAAAAAACCCCTTACTGGCTTTTGAGGCCATCTTTAAACAGACTAAAAGTCAGAAAAGGGTCAGAGACACTGGATGCCTACTGACATTACATCCCAAAGACCTCATCTGTGTTTAATTGAGAAAAAAACCTCTTACTGTCTTTTGAAGCGATCCTTAAACAGTCTAGGAGTAAGAAAATGGCCAGAGACACTGGATGCCTACTGACATGACATCACATAGACCTCACCTGTGTTTAATTGAGAAAAAAAACTTCTTACTATCTTTTGAAGCGATCCTTAAACAGTCTAGGAGTCAGAAAAGGGCCAGAGACACTGGATGCCTACTGACATGACATCACAAAGACCTCACCTGTGTTTAGTAGACAAGAAAAAAACCTCTTACTGTCTTTTGAAGCGATTCTTAAACAGTCTAGGAGTAAGAAAAGGTCCAGAGACACTGGAGGCCTACTGACATGACATCACAAAGACGTCATCTGTGTTTAATTGAGAAGAAAAACCTCTTACTGTCTTTTGAAGCGATCCTTAAACAGTCTAGGAGTCAGAAAAGGTCCAGAGACACTGGATGCCTACTGACATGACATCACAAAGACCTCATCTGTGTTTAATTGAGAAGAAAAACCTCTTACTGTCTTTTGGAGCGATACTTAAACAGTCTAGGAGTCAGAAAAGGGCGAGAGACACTGGATGCCTACTGACATGACATCACAAAGACCTCATCTGTGTTTAATTGAGAAGAAAAACCTCATACTGTCTTTTGAAGCGATCCTTAAACAGTCTAGGAGACAGAAAAGGGCCAGAGACACTGGATGACTACTGACATGACATCACAAAGACCATATCTGTGTTTAATTGAGAAGAAAAACCTCTTACTGTCTTTTGAAGCGATCCTTAAACAGTCTAGGAGTCAGAAAAGGTCCAGAGACACTGGATGCCTACTGACATGACATCACAAAGACCTCATCTGTGTTTAATTGACAAGAAAAACCTCTTACTGTCTTTTGGAGCGATACTTAAACAGTCTAGGAGTCAGAAAAGGTCCAGAGACACTGAATGCCTACTGACATGACATCACAAAGACCTCATCTGTGTTTAATTGAGAAGAAAAACCTCTTACTGTCTTCTGAAGCGATCCTTAAACAGTCTAGGAGTCAGAAAAGGGCCAGAGACACTGGATGCCTACTGACATGACATCACAAAGACCTCATCTGTGTTTAATTGAGAAAAAAAACCTCTTACTGTCTTTTGAAGCGATCTTTAAACAGACTAAAAGTCAGAAAAGGGCCAGAGACACTGGATAACTACTGACATGACATCACAAAGACCTCACCTGTGTTTAATTGAGAAGAAAAAACCCCTTACTGGCTTTTGAGGCCATCTTTAAACAGACTAAAAGTCAGAAAAGGGTCAGAGACACTGGATGCCTACTGACATGACATTCCAAAGACCTCATCTGTGTTTAATTGAGAAAAAAACCTCTTACTGTCTTTTGAAGCGATCCTTAAACAGTCTAGGAGTAAGAAAAGGGCCAGAGACACTGGATGCCTACTGACATGACACCACAAAGACCTCACCTGTGTTTAATTGAGAAAAAAACTTCTTACTATCTTTTGAAGCGATCCTTAAACAGTCTAGGAGTCAGAAAAGGGCCAGAGACACTGGATGCCTACTGACATGACATCACAAAGACCTCACCTGTGTTTAGTAGACAAGAAAAAAACCTCTTAATGTCTTTTGAGGCGATCCTTAAACAGTCTAGGAGTCAGAAAAGGGCCAGAGACACTGGATGCCTACTGACATGACATCACAAAGACCTCATCTGTGTTTAATTGAGAAGAAAAACCTCTTACTGTCTTTTGGAGCGATACTTAAACAGTCTAGGAGTCAGAAAAGGGCGAGAGACACTGGATGTCTACTGACATGACATCACAAAGACCTCATCTGGGTTTAATTGAGAAGAAAAACCTCATACTGTCTTTTGAAGCGATCCTTAAACAGTCTAGGAGACAGAAAAGGGCCAGAGACACTGGATGACTACTGACATGACATCACAAAGACCTCATCTGTGTTTAATTGAGAAGAAAAACCTCTTACTGTCTTTTGAAGCGATCCTTAAACAGTCTAGGAGTCAGAAAAGGGCCAGAGACACTGGATGCCTACTGACATGACATCACAAAGACATCACCTGTGTTTAATTGAGAAGAAAAAAACCTCTTACTGTCTTTTGAGGCGATCCTTAAACAGTCTAGGAGTCAGAAAAGGGCCAGAGACACTGGATGCCTACTGACATGACATCACATAGACCTCACCTGTGTTTAATTGAGAAGAAAAAAACCTCTTACTGCCTTTTGGGGTGATCTTTAAACAGACTAAAAGTCAGAAAAGGGCCAGAGACACTGGATACCTACTGACATGACATCACAAAGACCTCACCTGTGTTTAATTGAGAAGAAAAAAACCTCTTACTGCCTTTTATGGCGATCTTTAAACAGACTAAAAATCAGAAAAGGGCCAGAGACACTGGATACCTACTGACATGATATCACAAGGACCTTATCTGTGTTTAATTGAGAAGAAAAACCTCTTACTGTCTTTTGAAGCGATCCTTAAACAGTCTAGGAGTCAGAAAAGGTCCAGAGACACTGGATGCCTACTGACATGACATCACAAAGACCTCATCTGTGTTTAATTGAGAAGAAAAACCTCTTACTGTCTTTTGGAGCGATACTTAAACAGTCTAGGAGTCAGAAAAGGGCGAGAGACACTGGATGCCTACTGACATGACATCACAAAGACCTCATCTGTGTTTAATTGAGAAGAAAAACCTCATACTGTCTTTTGAAGCGATCCTTAAACAGTCTAGGAGACAGAAAAGGGCCAGAGACACTGGATGACTACTGACATGACATCACAAAGACCATATCTGTGTTTAATTGAGAAGAAAAACCTCTTACTGTCTTTTGAAGCGATCCTTAAACAGTCTAGGAGTCAGAAAAGGTCCAGAGACACTGGATGCCTACTGACATGACATCACAAAGACCTCATCTGTGTTTAATTGACAAGAAAAACCTCTTACTGTCTTTTGGAGCGATACTTAAACAGTCTAGGAGTCAGAAAAGGTCCAGAGACACTGAATGCCTACTGACATGACATCACAAAGACCTCATCTGTGTTTAATTGAGAAGAAAAACCTCTTACTGTCTTCTGAAGCGATCCTTAAACAGTCTAGGAGTCAGAAAAGGGCCAGAGACACTGGATGCCTACTGACATGACATCACAAAGACCTCATCTGTGTTTAATTGAGAAAAAAAACCTCTTACTGTCTTTTGAAGCGATCTTTAAACAGACTAAAAGTCAGAAAAGGGCCAGAGACACTGGATAACTACTGACATGACATCACAAAGACCTCACCTGTGTTTAATTGAGAAGAAAAAACCCCTTACTGGCTTTTGAGGCCATCTTTAAACAGACTAAAAGTCAGAAAAGGGTCAGAGACACTGGATGCCTACTGACATGACATTCCAAAGACCTCATCTGTGTTTAATTGAGAAAAAAACCTCTTACTGTCTTTTGAAGCGATCCTTAAACAGTCTAGGAGTAAGAAAAGGGCCAGAGACACTGGATGCCTACTGACATGACACCACAAAGACCTCACCTGTGTTTAATTGAGAAAAAAACTTCTTACTATCTTTTGAAGCGATCCTTAAACAGTCTAGGAGTCAGAAAAGGGCCAGAGACACTGGATGCCTACTGACATGACATCACAAAGACCTCACCTGTGTTTAGTAGACAAGAAAAAAACCTCTTAATGTCTTTTGAGGCGATCCTTAAACAGTCTAGGAGTCAGAAAAGGGCCAGAGACACTGGATGCCTACTGACATGACATCACAAAGACCTCATCTGTGTTTAATTGAGAAGAAAAACCTCTTACTGTCTTTTGGAGCGATACTTAAACAGTCTAGGAGTCAGAAAAGGGCGAGAGACACTGGATGTCTACTGACATGACATCACAAAGACCTCATCTGGGTTTAATTGAGAAGAAAAACCTCATACTGTCTTTTGAAGCGATCCTTAAACAGTCTAGGAGACAGAAAAGGGCCAGAGACACTGGATGACTACTGACATGACATCACAAAGACCTCATCTGTGTTTAATTGAGAAGAAAAACCTCTTACTGTCTTTTGAAGCGATCCTTAAACAGTCTAGGAGTCAGAAAAGGGCCAGAGACACTGGATGCCTACTGACATGACATCACAAAGACATCACCTGTGTTTAATTGAGAAGAAAAAAACCTCTTACTGTCTTTTGAGGCGATCCTTAAACAGTCTAGGAGTCAGAAAAGGGCCAGAGACACTGGATGCCTACTGACATGACATCACATAGACCTCACCTGTGTTTAATTGAGAAGAAAAAAACCTCTTACTGCCTTTTGGGGTGATCTTTAAACAGACTAAAAGTCAGAAAAGGGCCAGAGACACTGGATACCTACTGACATGACATCACAAAGACCTCACCTGTGTTTAATTGAGAAGAAAAAAACCTCTTACTGCCTTTTATGGCGATCTTTAAACAGACTAAAAATCAGAAAAGGGCCAGAGACACTGGATACCTACTGACATGATATCACAAGGACCTTATCTGTGTTTAATTGAGAAGAAAAACCTCATACTGTCTTTTGAAGCGATCCTTAAACAGTCTAGGAGACAGAAAAGGGCCAGAGACACTGGATGCCTACTGACATGACGTCACAAAGACCTCATCTGTGTTTAATTGAGAAGAAAAACCTCATACTGTCTTTTGAAGCGATCCTTAAACAGTGTAGGAGTCAGAAAATGGCGAGAGACACTGGATGCCTACTGACATGACATCACAAAGACCTCATCTGTGTTTAATTGAGAATAAAAACCTCTTACTGTCTTTTGGAGCGATACTTAAACAGTCTAGGAGTCAGAAAAGGGCGAGAGACACTGGATGCCTACTGACATGACATCACAAAGACCTCATCTGTGTTTAATTGAGAAGAAAAACCTCTTACTGTCTTCTGAAGCGATCCTTAAACAGTCTAGGAGTCAGAAAAGGGCCAGAGACACTGGATGCCTACTGACATGACATCACAAAGACCTCATCTGTGTTTAATTGAGAAAAAAAACCTCTTACTGTCTTTTGAAGCGATCTTTAAACAGACTAAAAGTCAGAAAAGGGCCAGAGACACTGGATAACTACTGACATGACATCACAAAGACCTCACCTGTGTTTAATTGAGAAGAAAAAACCCCTTACTGGCTTTTGAGGCCATCTTTAAACAGACTAAAAGTCAGAAAAGGGTCAGAGACACTGGATGCCTACTGACATTACATCCCAAAGACCTCATCTGTGTTTAATTGAGAAAAAAACCTCTTACTGTCTTTTGAAGCGATCCTTAAACAGTCTAGGAGTAAGAAAATGGCCAGAGACACTGGATGCCTACTGACATGACACCACAAAGACCTCACCTGTGTTTAATTGAGAAAAAAAACTTCTTACTATCTTTTGAAGCGATCCTTAAACAGTCTAGGAGTCAGAAAAGGGCCAGAGACACTGGATGCCTACTGACATGACATCACAAAGACCTCACCTGTGTTTAGTAGACAAGAAAAAAACCTCTTACTGTCTTTTGAAGCGATTCTTAAACAGTCTAGGAGTAAGAAAAGGTCCAGAGACACTGGAGGCCTACTGACATGACATCACAAAGACGTCATCTGTGTTTAATTGAGAAGAAAAACCTCTTACTGTCTTTTGAAGCGATCCTTAAACAGTCTAGGAGTCAGAAAAGTTCCAGAGACACTGGATGCCTACTGACATGACATCACAAAGACCTCATCTGTGTTTAATTGAGAAGAAAAACCTCTTACTGTCTTTTGGAGCGATACTTAAACAGTCTAGGAGTCAGAAAAGGGCCAGAGACACTAGATGACTACTGACATGACATCACAAAGACCATATCTGTGTTTAATTGAGAAGAAAAACCTCTTACTGTCTTTTGAAGCGATCCTTAAACAGTCTAGGAGTCAGAAAAGGTCCAGAGACACTGGATGCCTACTGACATGACATCACAAAGACCTCATCTGTGTTTAATTGACAAGAAAAACCTCTTACTGTCTTTTGGAGCGATACTTAAACAGTCTAGGAGTCAGAAAAGGTCCAGAGACACTGAATGCCTACTGACATGACATCACAAAGACCTCATCTGTGTTTAATTGAGAAGAAAAACCTCTTACTGTCTTCTGAAGCGATCCTTAAACAGTCTAGGAGTCAGAAAAGGGCCAGAGACACTGGATGCCTACTGACATGACATCACAAAGACCTCATCTGTGTTTAATTGAGAAAAAAAACCTCTTACTGTCTTTTGAAGCGATCTTTAAACAGACTAAAAGTCAGAAAAGGGCCAGAGACACTGGATAACTACTGACATGACATCACAAAGACCTCACCTGTGTTTAATTGAGAAGAAAAAACCCCTTACTGGCTTTTGAGGCCATCTTTAAACAGACTAAAAGTCAGAAAAGGGTCAGAGACACTGGATGCCTACTGACATGACATTCCAAAGACCTCATCTGTGTTTAATTGAGAAAAAAACCTCTTACTGTCTTTTGAAGCGATCCTTAAACAGTCTAGGAGTAAGAAAAGGGCCAGAGACACTGGATGCCTACTGACATGACACCACAAAGACCTCACCTGTGTTTAATTGAGAAAAAAAACTTCTTACTATCTTTTGAAGCGATCCTTAAACAGTCTAGGAGTCAGAAAAGGGCCAGAGACACTGGATGCCTACTGACATGACATCACAAAGACCTCACCTGTGTTTAGTAGACAAGAAAAAAACCTCTTAATGTCTTTTGAGGCGATACTTAAACAGTCTAGGAGTCAGAAAAGGGCCAGAGACACTGGATGCCTACTGACATGACATCACATAGACCTCACCTGTGTTTAATTGAGAAGAAAAAAACCTCTTACTGCCTTTTGGGGTGATCTTTAAACAGACTAAAAGTCAGAAAAGGGGCAGAGACACTGGATACCTACTGACATGACATCACAAAGACCTCACCTGTGTTTAATTGAGAAGAAAAAAACCTCTTACTGCCTTTTATGGCGATCTTTAAACAGACTAAAAATCAGAAAAGGGCCAGAGACACTGGATAACTACTGACATGACATCACAAAGACCTCATCTGTGTTTAATTGAGAAGAAAAACCTCTTACTGTCTTTTGAAGCGATCCTTAAACAGTCTAGGAGTCAGAAAAGGGCCAGAGACACTGGATGCCTACTGACATGACATCACAAAGACCTCACCTGTGTTTAGTAGACAAGAAAAAAACCTCTTACTGTCTTTTGAAGCGATTCTTAAACAGTCTAGGAGTAAGAAAAGGGCCAGAGACACTGGAGGCCTACTGACATGACATCACAAAGACGTCATCTGTTTTTAATTGAGAAGAAAAATCTCTTACTGTCTTTTGAAGCGATCCTTAAACAGTCTAGGAGTCAGAAAAGGTCCAGAGACACTGGATGCCTACTGACATGACATCACAAAGACCTCATCTGTGTTTAATTGAGAAGAAAAACCTCTTACTGTCTTTTGGAGCGATACTTAAACAGTCTAGGAGTCAGAAAAGGGCGAGAGACACTGGATGCCTACTGACATGACATCACAAAGACCTCATCTGTGTTTAATTGAGAAGAAAAACCTCATACTGTCTTTTGAAGCGATCCTTAAACAGTCTAGGAGACAGAAAAGGGCCAGAGACACTGGATGACTACTGACATGACATCACAAAGACCATATCTGTGTTTAATTGAGAAGAAAAACCTCTTACTGTCTTTTGAAGCGATCCTTAAACAGTCTAGGAGTCAGAAAAGGTCCAGAGACACTGGATGCCTATTGACATGACATCACAAAGACCTCATCTGTGTTTAATTGACAAGAAAAACCTCTTACTGTCTTTTGGAGCGATACTTAAACAGTCTAGGAGTCAGAAAAGGTCCAGAGACACTGGATGCCTACTGACATGACATCACAAAGACCTCATCTGTGTTTAATTGAGAAGAAAAACCTCTTACTGTCTTCTGAAGCGATCCTTAAACAGTCTAGGAGTCAGAAAAGGGCCAGAGACACTGGATGCCTACTGACATGACATCACAAAGACCTCATCTGTGTTTAATTGAGAAAAAAAACCTCTTACTGTCTTTTGAAGCGATCTTTAAACAGACTAAAAGTCAGAAAAGGGCCAGAGACACTGGATAACTACTGACATGACATCACAAAGACCTCACCTGTGTTTAATTGAGAAGAAAAAACCCCTTACTGGCTTTTGAGGCCATCTTTAAACAGACTAAAAGTCAGAAAAGGGTCAGAGACACTGGATGCCTACTGACATGACATTCCAAAGACCTCATCTGTGTTTAATTGAGAAAAAAACCTCTTACTGTCTTTTGAAGCGATCCTTAAACAGTCTAGGAGTCAGAAAAGGGCCAGAGACACTGGATGCCTACTGACATGACATCACAAAGACCTCACCTGTGTTTAGTAGACAAGAAAAAAACCTCTTACTGTCTTTTGAAGCGATTCTTAAACAGTCTAGGAGTAAGAAAAGGGCCAGAGACACTGGAGGCCTACTGACATGACATCACAAAGACCTCACCTGTGTTTAATTGAGAAGAAAAAAACCTCTTAATGTCTTTTGAGGCGATCCTTAAACAGTCTAGGAGTCAGAAAAGGGCCAGAGACACTGGATGCCTACTGACATGACATCACATAGACCTCACCTGTGTTTAATTGAGAAGAAAAAAACCTCTTACTGCCTTTTGGGGTGATCTTTAAACAGACTAAAAGTCAGAAAAGGGCCAGAGACACTGGATACCTACTGACATGACATCACAAAGACCTCACCTGTGTTTAATTGAGAAGAAAAAAACCTCTTACTGCCTTTTATGGCGATCTTTAAACAGACTAAAAATCAGAAAAGGGCCAGAGACACTGGATAACTACTGACATGACATCACAAAGACCTCATCTGTGTTTAATTGAGAAGAAAAACCTCTTACTGTCTTTTGAAGCGATCCTTAAACAGTCTAGGAGTCAGAAAAGGGCCAGAGACACTGGATGCCTACTGACATGACATCACATAGACCTCACCTGTGTTTAATTGAGAAGAAAAAAACCTCTTACTGCCTTTTGGGGTGATCTTTAAACAGACTAAAAGTCAGAAAAGGGCCAGAGACACTGGATACCTACTGACATGACATCACAAAGACCTCATCTGTGTTTAATTGAGAAGAAAAACCTCTTACTGTCTTTTGAAGCGATCCTTAAACAGTCTAGGAGTCAGAAAAGGTCCAGAGACACTGGATGCCTACTGACATGACATCACAAAGACCTCATCTGTGTTTAATTGAGAAGAAAAACCTCTTACTGTCTTTTGGAGCGATACTTAAACAGTCTAGGAGTCAGAAAAGGGCGAGAGACACTGGATGCCTACTGACATGACATCACAAAGACCTCATCTGTGTTTAATTGAGAAGAAAAACCTCATACTGTCTTTTGAAGCGATCCTTAAACAGTCTAGGAGACAGAAAAGGGCCAGAGACACTGGATGACTACTGACATGACATCACAAAGACCTCATCTGTGTTTAATTGAGAAGAAAAACCTCTTACTGTCTTTTGAAGCGATCCTTAAACAGTCTAGGAGTCAGAAAAGGTCCAGAGACACTGGATGCCTACTGACATGACATCACAAAGACCTCATCTGTGTTTAATTGAAAAGAAAAACCTCTTACTGTCTTTTGAAGCGATCCTTAAACAGTCTAGGAGTCAGAAAAGGTCCAGAGACATTGGATGCCTACTGACATGACATCAGAAAGACCTCATCTGTGTTTAATTGAGAAGAAAAACCTCTTACTGTCTTTTGGAGCGATACTTAAACAGTCTAGGAGTCAGAAAAGGGCGAGAGACACTGGATGCCTACTGACATGACATCACAAAGACCTCATCTGTGTTTAATTGAGAAGAAAAACCTCTTACTGTCTTCTGAAGCAATCCTTAAACAGTCTAGGAGTCAGAAAAGGGCCAGAGACACTGGATGCCTACTGACATGACATCACAAAGACCTCATCTGTGTTTAATTGAGAAAAAAAACCTCTTACTGTCTTTTGAAGCGATCTTTAAACAGACTAAAAGTCAGAAAAGGGCCAGAGACACTGGATAACTATTGACATGACATCACAAAGACATCACCTGTGTTTAATTGAGAAGAAAAAACCCCTTACTGGCTTTTGAGGCCATCTTTAAACAGACTAAAAGTCAGAAAAGGGTCAGAGACACTGGATGCCTACTGACATGACATTCCAAAGACCTCATCTGTGTTTAATTGAGAAAAAAACCTCTTACTGTCTTTTGAAGCGATCCTTAAACAGTCTAGGAGTAAGAAAAGGGCCAGAGACACTGGATGCCTACTGACATGACACCACAAAGACCTCACCTGTGTTTAATTGAGAAAAAAAACTTCTTACTATCTTTTGAAGCGATCCTTAAACAGTCTAGGAGTCAGAAAAGGGCCAGAGACACTGGATGCCTACTGACATGACATCACAAAGACCTCACCTGTGTTTAGTAGACAAGAAAAAAACCTCTTACTGTCTTTTGAAGCGATTCTTAAACAGTCTAGGAGTAAGAAAAGGGCCAGAGACACTGGAGGCCTACTGACATGACATCACAAAGACCTCACCTGTGTTTAATTGAGAAGAAAAAAACCTCTTAATGTCTTTTGAGGCGATCCTTAAACAGTCTAGGAGTCAGAAAAGGGCCAGAGAAACTGGATGCCTACTGACATGACATCACATAGACCTCACCTGTGTTTAATTGAGAAGAAAAAAACCTCTTACTGCCTTTTGGGGTGATCTTTAAACAGACTAAAAGTCAGAAAAGGGCCAGAGACACTGGATACCTACTGACATGACATCACAAAGACCTCACCTGTGTTTAATTGAGAAGAAAAAAACCTCTTACTGCCTTTTATGGCGATCTTTAAACAGACTAAAAATCAGAAAAGGTCCAGAGACACTGGATGCCTACTGACATGACATCACAAAGACCTCATCTGTGTTTAATTGACAAGAAAAACCTCTTACTGTCTTTTGAAGCGATCCTTAAACAGTCTAGGAGTCAGAAAAGGTCCAGAGACATTGGATGCCTACTGACATGACATCAGAAAGACCTCATCTGTGTTTAATTGAGAAGAAAAACCTCTTACTGTCTTTTGGAGCGATACTTAAACAGTCTAGGAGTCAGAAAAGGGCGAGAGACACTGGATGCCTACTGACATGACATCACAAAGACCTCATCTGTGTTTAATTGAGAAGAAAAACCTCTTACTGTCTTCTGAAGCAATCCTTAAACAGTCTAGGAGTCAGAAAAGGGCCAGAGACACTGGATGCCTACTGACATGACATCACAAAGACCTCATCTGTGTTTAATTGAGAAAAAAAACCTCTTACTGTCTTTTGAAGCGATCTTTAAACAGACTAAAAGTCAGAAAAGGGCCAGAGACACTGGATAACTATTGACATGACATCACAAAGACATCACCTGTGTTTAATTGAGAAGAAAAAACCCCTTACTGGCTTTTGAGGCCATCTTTAAACAGACTAAAAGTCAGAAAAGGGTCAGAGACACTGGATGCCTACTGACATGACATCCCAAAGACCTCATCTGTGTTTAATTGAGAAAAAAACCTCTTACTGTCTTTTGAAGCGATCCTTAAACAGTCTAGGAGTAAGAAAAGGGCCAGAGACACTGGATGCCTACTGACATGACACCACAAAGACCTCACCTGTGTTTAATTGAGAAAAAAAACTTCTTAGTATCTTTTGAAGCGATCCTTAAACAGTCTAGGAGTCAGAAAAGGGCCAGAGACACTGGATGCCTACTGACATGACATCACAAAGACCTCACCTGTGTATAGTAGACAAGAAAAAAACCTCTTACTGTCTTTTGAAGCGATCCTTAAACAGTCTAGGAGTAAGAAAAGGGCCAGAGACACTGGAGGCCTACTGACATGACATCACAAAGACCTCACCTGTGTTTAATTGAGAAGAAAAAAACCTCTTACTGTCTTTTGAGGCGATCCTTAAACAGTCTAGGAGTCAGAAAAGGGCCAGAGACACTGGATGCCTACTGACATGACATCACATAGACCTCACCTGTGTTTAATTGAGAAGAAAAAAACCTCTTACTGCCTTTTGGGGTGATCTTTAAACAGACTAAAAGTCAGAAAAGGGCCAGAGACACTGGATACCTACTGACATGACATCACAAAGACCTCACCTGTGTTTAATTGAGAAGAAAAAAACCTCTTACTGCCTTTTATGGCGATCTTTAAACAGACTAAAAATCAGAAAAGGGCCAGAGACACTGGATACCTACTGACATGATATCACAAGGACCTTATCTGTGTTTAATTGAGAAGAAAAACCTCATACTGTCTTTTGAAGCGATCCTTAAACAGTCTAGGAGACAGAAAAGGGCCAGAGACACTGGATGACTACTGACATGACATCACAAAGACCTCATCTGTGTTTAATTGAGAAGAAAAACCTCTTACTGTCTTTTGGAGCGATACTTAAACAGTCTAGGAGTCAGAAAAGGGCGAGAGACACTGGATGCCTACTGACATGACATCACAAAGACCTCATCTGTGTTTAATTGAGAAGAAAAACCTCTTACTGTCTTCTGAAGCGATCCTTAAACAGTCTAGGAGTCAGAAAAGGGCCAGAGACACTGGATGCCTACTGACATGACATCACAAAGACCTCATCTGTGTTTAATTGAGAAAAAAAACCTCTTACTGTCTTTTGAAGCGATCTTTAAACAGACTAAAAGTCAGAAAAGGGCCAGAGACACTGGATAACTACTGACATGACATCACAAAGACCTCACCTGTGTTTAATTGAGAAGAAAAAACCCCTTACTGGCTTTTGAGGCCATCTTTAAACAGACTAAAAGTCAGAAAAGGGTCAGAGACACTGGATACCTACTGACATGACATCACAAGGACCTCATCTGTGTTTAATTGAGAAGAAAAACCTCATACTGTCTTTTGAAGCGATCCTTAAACAGTCTAGGAGTCAGAAAAGGGCCAGAGACACTGGATAACTACTGACATGACATCACAAAGACCTCATCTGTGTTTAATTGAGAAAAAAAAAACTCTTACTGTCTTTTGAAGCAATCCTTAAACAGTCTAGGAGTCAGAAAAGGGCGAGAGACACTGGATGCCTACTGACATGACATCACAAAGACCTCATCTGTGTTTAATTGAGAAGAAAAACCTCTTACTGTCTTTTGAAGCGATCCTTAAACAGTCTAGGAGTCAGAAAAGGGCGAGAGACACTGGATGCCTACTGACATGACATCACAAAGACCTCATCTGTGTTTAATTGAGAAGAAAAAACCTCTTACTGTCTTTTGGAGCGATCCTTAAACAGTCTAGGAGTCATAAAAGGGCCAGAGACACTGGATGCCTACTGACATGACGTCACAAAGACCTCATCTGTGTTTAAATGAGAAGAAAAACCTCATACTGTCTTTTGAAGCGATCCTTAAACAGTGTAGGAGTCAGAAAAGGGCGAGAGACACTGGATGCCTACTGACATGACATCACAAAGACCTCATCTGTGTTTAATTGAGAAGAAAAACCTCTTACTGTCATTTGGAGCGATCCTTAAACAGTCTAGGAGTCAGAAAAGGGCCAGAGACACTGGATGCCTACTGACATGACATCACAAAGACCTCATCTGTGTTTAATTGAGAAAAAAAACCTCTTACTGTCTTTTGAAGCGATCTTTAAACAGACTAAAAGTCAGAAAAGGGCCAGAGACACTGGATAACTACTGACATGACATCACACAGACCTCACCTGTGTTTAATTGAGAAGAAAAAAACCTCTTACTGGCTTTTGAGGCCATCTTTAAACAGACTAAAAGTCAGAAAAGGGTCAGAGACACTGGATACCTACTGACATGACATCACAAGGACCTCATCTGTGTTTAATTGAGAAGAAAAACCTCATACTGTCTTTTGAAGCGATCCTTAAACAGTCTAGGAGTCAGAAAAGGGCCAGAGACACTGGATAACTACTGACATGACATCACAAAGACCTCATCTGTGTTTAATTGAGAAAAAAAAAACTCTTACTGTCTTTTGAAGCAATCCTTAAACAGTCTAGGAGTCAGAAAAGGGCGAGAGACACTGGATGCCTACTGACATGACATCACAAAGACCTCATCTGTGTTTAATTGAGAAGAAAAACCTCTTACTGTCTTTTGAAGCGATCCTTAAACAGTCTAGGAGTCAGAAAAGGGCGAGAGACACTGGATGCCTACTGACATGACATCACAAAGACCTCATCTGTGTTTAATTGAGAAGAAAAAACCTCTTACTGTCTTTTGGAGCGATCCTTAAACAGTCTAGGAGTCATAAAAGGGCCAGAGACACTGGATGCCTACTGACATGACGTCACAAAGACCTCATCTGTGTTTAAATGAGAAGAAAAACCTCATACTGTCTTTTGAAGCGATCCTTAAACAGTGTAGGAGTCAGAAAAGGGCGAGAGACACTGGATGCCTACTGACATGACATCACAAAGACCTCATCTGTGTTTAATTGAGAAGAAAAACCTCTTACTGTCATTTGGAGCGATCCTTAAACAGTCTAGGAGTCAGAAAAGGGCCAGAGACACTGGATGCCTACTGACATGACATCACAAAGACCTCATCTGTGTTTAATTGAGAAAAAAAACCTCTTACTGTCTTTTGAAGCGATCTTTAAACAGACTAAAAGTCAGAAAAGGGCCAGAGACACTGGATAACTACTGACATGACATCACACAGACCTCACCTGTGTTTAATTGAGAAGAAAAAAACCTCTTACTGGCTTTTGAGGCCATCTTTAAACAGACTAAAAGTCAGAAAAGGGTCAGAGACACTGGATACCTACTGACATGACATCACAAGGACCTCATCTGTGTTTAATTGAGAAAAAAACCTTCTTACTATCTTTTGAAGCGATCCTTAAACAGTCTAGGAGTCATAAAAGGGCCAGAGACACTGGATGCGTACTGACATGACGTCACAAAGACATCATCTGTGTTTAAATGAGAAGAAAAACCTCATACTGTCTTTTGAAGCGATCCTTAAACAGTCTAGGAGTCAGAAAAGGGCCAGAGACACTGGATGCCTACTGACATGACGTCACAAAGACCTCATCTGTGTTTAAATGAGAAGAAAAACCTCATACTGTCTTTTGAAGCGATCCTTAAACAGTGTAGGAGTCAGAAAAGGGCGAGAGACACTGGATGCCTACTGACATGACATCACAAAGACCTCATCTGTGTTTAATTGAGAAGAAAAACCTCTTACTGTCATTTGGAGCGATCCTTAAACAGTCTAGGAGTCAGAAAAGGGCCAGAGACACTGGATGCCTACTGACATGACATCACAAAGACCTCATCTGTGTTTAATTGAGAAAAAAAACCTCTTACTGTCTTTTGAAGCGATCTTTAAACAGACTAAAAGTCAGAAAAGGGCCAGAGACACTGGATAACTACTGACATGACATCACACAGACCTCACCTGTGTTTAATTGAGAAGAAAAAAACCTCTTACTGGCTTTTGAGGCCATCTTTAAACAGACTAAAAGTCAGAAAAGGGTCAGAGACACTGGATACCTACTGACATGACATCACAAGGACCTCATCTGTGTTTAATTGAGAAAAAAACCTTCTTACTATCTTTTGAAGCGATCCTTAAACAGTCTAGGAGTCATAAAAGGGCCAGAGACACTGGATGCGTACTGACATGACGTCACAAAGACATCATCTGTGTTTAAATGAGAAGAAAAACCTCATACTGTCTTTTGAAGCGATCCTTAAACAGTCTAGGAGTCAGAAAAGGGCCAGAGACACTGGATGCCTACTGACATGACATCCCAAAGACCTCATCTGTGTTTAATTGAGAAAAAAACCTCTTACTGTCTTTTGAAGCGATCCTTAAACAGTCTAGGAGTAAGAAAAGGGCCAGAGACACTGGATGCCTACTGACATGACACCACAAAGACCTCACCTGTGTTTAATTGAGAAAAACAACTTCTTACTATCTTTTGAAGCGATCCTTAAACAGTCTAGGAGTCAGAAAAGGGCCAGAGACACTGGATGCCTACTGACATGACATCACAAAGACCTCACCTGTGTTTAGTAGACAAGAAAAAAACCTCTTACTGTCTTTTGAAGCGATCCTTAAACAGTCTAGGAGTAAGAAAAGGGCCAGAGACACTGGATGGCTACTGACATGACATCACAAAGACCTCATCTGTGTTTAATTGAGAAGAAAAAAACCTCTTACTGGCTTTTGGGGCGATCCTTAAACAGTCTAGGAGTCAGAAAAGGGCCAGAGACACTGGAGGCCTACTGACATGACATCACAAAGACCTCACCTGTGTTTTATTGAGAAGAAAAAACCCCTTACTGGCTTTTGAGGCCATCTTTAAACAGACTAAAAGTCAGAAAAGGGTCAGAGACACTGGATACCTACTGACATGACATCACAAGGACCTCATCTGTGTTTAATTGAGAAGAAAAACCTCATACTGTCTTTTGAAGCGATCCTTAAACAGTCTAGGAGTCAGAAAATGTCCAGAGACACTGGATGCCTACTGACATGACGTCACAAAGACCTCATCTGTGTTTAATTGAGAAGAAAAACCTCATACTGTCTTTTGAAGCGATCCTTAAACAGTGTAGGAGTCAGAAAAGGGCGAGAGACACTGGATGCCTACTGACATGACATCACAAAGACCTCATCTGTGCTTAATTGAGAAGAAAAACCTCTTACTGTCATTTGGAGCAATCCTTAAACAGTCTAGGAGTCAGAAAAGGGCCAGAGACACTGGATGCCTACTGACATGACATCCCAAAGACCTCATCTGTGTTTAATTGAGAAAAAAAACCTCTTACTGTCTTTTGAAGCAATCCTTAAACAGTCTAGGAGTCAGAAAAGGGCGAGAGACACTGGATGCCTACTGACATGACATCACAAAGACCTCATCCGTGTTTAATTGAGAAGAAAAACCTCTTACTGTCTTTGAAGCGATCCTTAAACAGTCTAGGAGTCAGAAAAGGGCGAGAGACACTGGATGCCTACTGACATGACATCACAAAGACCTCATCCGTGTTTAATTGAGAAGAAAAAACCTCTTACTGTCTTTTGGAGCGATACTTAAACAGTCTAGGAGTCAGAAAAGGGCGAGAGACTCTGGATGACTACTGACATGACATCACAAAGACCTCATCTGTGTTTAATTGAGAAAAAAAAGCTCTTACTGTCTTTTGAAGCGATCCTTAAACAGGCTGGGAGTCAGAAAAGGGCCAGAGACACTGGATGCCTACTGACATGACATCACAAAGACCTCATCTGTGTTTAATTGAGAAAAAAAACCTCTTACTGTCTTTTGAAGCGATCTTTAAACAGACTAAAAGTCAGAAAAGGGCCAGAGACACTGGATAACTACTGACATGACATCACAAAGACCTCACCTGTGTTTAATTGAGAAGAAAAAAACCTCTTACTGGCTTTTGAGGCCATCTTTAAACAGACTAAAAGCCAGAAAAGGGTCAGAGACACTGGATACCTACTGACATGACATCACAAGGACCTCATCTGTGTTTAATTGAGAAAAAAAACTTCTTACTATCTTTTGAAGCGATCCTTAAACAGTCTAGGAGTCATAAAAGGGCCAGAGACACTGGATTCCTACTGACATGACGTCACAAAGACCTCATCTGTGTTTAAATGAGAAGAAAAACCTCATACTGTCTTTTGAAGCGATCCTTAAACAGTGTAGGAGTCAGAAAAGGGCGAGAGACACTGGATGCCTAATGACATGACATCACAAAGACCTCATCTGTGTTTAATTGAGAAGAAAAACCTCTTACTGTCATTTGGAGCGATCCTTAAACAGTCTAGGAGTCAGAAAAGGGCCAGAGACACTGGGTGCTTACTGACATGACATCACAAAGACCTCATCTGTGTTTAATTGAGAAAAAAAACCTCTTACTGTCTTTTGAAGCGATCTTTAAACAGACTAAAAGTCAGAAAAGGGCCAGAGACACTGGATAACTACTGACATGACATCACAAAGACCTCACCTGTGTTTAATTGAGAAGAAAAAAACCTCTTACTGGCTTTTGAGGCCATCTTTAAACAGACTAAAAGTCAGAAAAGGGTCAGAGACACTGGATACCTACTGACATGACATCACAAGGACCTCATCTGTGTTTAATTGAGAAAAAAAACTTCTTACTATCTTTTGAAGCGATCCTTAAACAGTCTAGGAGTCATAAAAGGGCCAGAGACACTGGATGCCTACTGACATGACGTCACAAAGACCTCATCTGTGTTTAAATGAGAAGAAAAACCTCATACTGTCTTTTGAAGCGATCCTTAAACAGTGTAGGAGTCAGAAAAGGGCGAGAGACACTGGATGCCTACCTACATGACATCACAAAGACCTCATCTGTGTTTAATTGAGAAGAAAAACCTCTTACTGTCATTTGGAGCGATCCTTAAACAGTCTAGGAGTCAGAAAAGGGCCAGAGACACTGGATGCCTACTGACATGACATCCCAAAGACCTCATCTGTGTTTAATTGAGAAAAAAACCTCTTACTGTCATTTGGAGCGATCCTTAAACAGTCTAGGAGTCAGAAAAGGGCCAGAGACACTGGATGCCTACTGACATGACATCCCAAAGACCTCATCTGTGTTTAATTGAGAAAAAAACCTCTTACTGTCTTTTGAAGCGATCCTTAAACAGTCTAGGAGTAAGAAAAGGGCCAGAGACACTGGATGCCTACTGACTTGACACCACAAAGACCTCACCTGTGTTTAATTGAGAAAAAAAACTTCTTACTATCTTTTGAAGCGATCCTTAAACAGTCTAGGAGTCAGAAAAGGGCCAGAGACACTGGATGCCTACTGACATGACATCACAAAGACCTCACCTGTGTTTAGTAGACAAGAAAAAAAACTCTTACTGTCTTTTGAAGCGATCCTTAAACAGTCTAGGAGTAAGAAAAGGGCCAGAGACACTGGATGGCTACTGACATGACATCACAAAGACCTCATCTGTGTTTAATTGAGAAGAAAAAAACCTCTTACTGGCTTTTGGGGCGATCCTTAAACAGTCTAGGAGTCAGAAAAGGGCCAGAGACACTGGAGGCCTACTGACATGACATCACAAAGACCTCATCTGTGTTTAATTGAGAAAAAAACCTCTTACTGTCTTTTGAAGCGATCTTTAAACAGACTAAAAGTTAGAAAAGGGCCAGAGACACTGGGTAACTACTGACATGACATCACAAAGACCTTACCTGTGTTTAATTGAGAAGAAAAAACCCCTTACTGGCTTTTGAGGCCATCTTTAAACAGACTAAAAGTCAGAAAAGGGTCAGAGACACTGGATACCTACTGACATGACATCACAAGGACCTCATCTGTGTTTAATTGAGAAGAAAAACCTCATACTGTCTTTTGAAGCGATCCTTAAACAGTCTAGGAGTCAGAAAAGGTCCAGAGACACTGGATGCCTACTGACATGACGTCACAAAGACCTCATCTGTGTTTAATTGAGAAGAAAAACCTCATACTGTCTTTTGAAGCGATCCTTAAACAGTGTAGGAGTCAGAAAAGGGCGAGAGACACTGGATGCCTACTGACATGACATCACAAAGACCTCATCTGTGCTTAATTGAGAAGAAAAACCTCTTACTGTCATTTGGAGCAATCCTTAAACAGTCTAGGAGTCAGAAAAGGGCCAGAGACACTGGATGCCTACTGACATGACATCCCAAAGACCTCATCTGTGTTTAATTGAGAAAAAAAACCTCTTACTGTCTTTTGAAGCAATCCTTAAACAGTCTAGGAGTCAGAAAAGGGCGAGAGACACTGGATGCCTACTGACATGACATCCCAAAGACCTCATCTGTGTTTAATTGAGAAGAAAAACCTCTTACTGTCTTTTGAAGCAATCCTTAAACAGTCTAGGAGTCAGAAAAGGGCGAGAGACACTGGATGCCTACTGACATGACATCACAAAGACCTCATCTGTGTTTAATTGAGAAGAAAAAACCTCTTACTGTCTTTTGGAGCGATACTTAAACAGTCTAGGAGTCAGAAAAGGGCGAGAGACTCTGGATGACTACTGACATGACATCACAAAGACCTCATCTGTGTTTAATTGAGAAAAAAAAAAGCTCTTACTGTCTTTTGAAGCGATCCTTAAACAGTCTGGGAGTCAGAAAAGGGCCAGAGACACTGGATGCCTACTGACATGACATCACAAAGACCTCATCTGTGTTTAATTGAGAAAAAAAACCTCTTACTGTCTTTTGAAGCGATCTTTAAACAGACTAAAAGTCAGAAAAGGGCCAGAGACACTGGATGCCTACTGACATGACATCACAAAGACCTCACCTGTGTTTAATTGAGAAGAAAAAAACCTCTTACTGGCTTTTGAGGCCATCTTTAAACAGACTAAAAGTCAGAAAAGGGTCAGAGACACTGGATACCTACTGACATGACATCACAAGGACCTCATCTGTGTTTAATTGAGAAAAAAAACTTCTTACTATCTTTTGAAGCGATCCTTAAACAGTCTAGGAGTCATAAAAGGGCCAGAGACACTGGATGCCTACTGACATGACGTCACAAAGACCTCATCTGTGTTTAAATGAGAAGAAAAACCTCATACTGTCTTTTGAAGCGATCCTTAAACAGTGTAGGAGTCAGAAAAGGGCGAGAGACACTGGATGCCTACTGACATGACATCACAAAGACCTCATCTGTGTTTAATTGAGAAGAAAAACCTCTTACTGTCATTTGGAGCAATCCTTAAACAGTCTAGGAGTCAGAAAAGGGCCAGAGACACTGGGTGCTTACTGACATGACATCACAAAGACCTCATCTGTGTTTAATTGAGAAAAAAAACCTCTTACTGTCTTTTGAAGCGATCTTTAAACAGACTAAAAGTCAGAAAAGGGCCAGAGACACTGGATAACTACTGACATGACATCACAAAGACCTCACCTGTGTTTAATTGAGAAGAAAAAAACCTCTTACTGGCTTTTGAGGCCATCTTTAAACAGACTAAAAGTCAAAAAAGGGTCAGAGACACTGGATACCTACAGACATGACATCACAAGGACCTCATCTGTGTTTAATTGAGAAAAAAAACTTCTTACTATCTTTTGAAGCGATCCTTAAACAGTCTAGGAGTCATAAAAGGGCCAGAGACACTGGATGCCTACTGACATGACGTCACAAAGACCTCATCTGTGTTTAAATGAGAAGAAAAACCTCATACTGTCTTTTGAAGCGATCCTTAAACAGTGTAGGAGTCAGAAAAGGGCGAGAGACACTGGATGCCTACTGACATGACATCACAAAGACCTCATCTGTGTTTAATTGAGAAGAAAAACCTCTTACTGTCATTTGGAGCGATCCTTAAACAGTCTAGGAGTCAGAAAAGGGCCAGAGACACTGGATGCCTACTGACATGACATCCCAAAGACCTCATCTGTGTTTAATTGAGAAAAAAACCTCTTACTGTCATTTGGAGCGATCCTTAAACAGTCTAGGAGTCAGAAAAGGGCCAGAGACACTGGATGCCTACTGACATGACATCCCAAAGACCTCATCTGTGTTTAATTGAGAAAAAAACCTCTTACTGTCTTTTGAAGCGATCCTTAAACAGTCTAGGAGTAAGAAAAGGGCCAGAGACACTGGATGCCTACTGACATGACACCACAAAGACCTCACCTGTGTTTAATTGAGAAAAAAAACTTCTTACTATCTTTTGAAGCGATCCTTAAACAGTCTAGGAGTCAGAAAAGGGCCAGAGACACTGGATGCCTACTGACCTGACATCACAAAGACCTCACCTGTGTTTAGTAGACAAGAAAAAAAACTCTTACTGTCTTTTGAAGCGATCCTTAAACAGTCTAGGAGTAAGAAAAGGGCCAGAGACACTGGATGGCTACTGACATGACATCACAAAGACCTCATCTGTGTTTAATTGAGAAGAAAAAAACCTCTTACTGGCTTTTGGGGCGATCCTTAAACAGTCTAGGAGTCAGAAAAGGGCCAGAGACACTGGAAGGGCTGATAGGGTCCGAACAAGCTGGCTTCAGAGAAGGTGCCTCCACTATCGATCACTGCTTGACTATCCAACACCTAGCAGAAAAATACACCTCTGCAAAATCTACTCTCTACACTGTATTTGTTGATTTTAAAGCGGCCTTTGATTTCATCTCTAGATCTCGCCTCTGGAAGAAATTGGAGAACTCCTCTATTGACCGACGGCTTCTTGCCCTTATCAAATTATTATACCAGGGTACAACAATAAGGGTCAGATGCAGTAACCAAGGCCACCTTACCAATCCCATTAATGTTACTAAAGGAGTTAGACAAGGCTGCATCTTAGCTCCTACTTTGTTTAATATTTACATTAATGGTATAATTAACTCATTCCAGGACAAGGAATTTCATCCCCCTAGTTTAGCCCATCGTCCAATTCCTATTCTCCTTTATGCTGATGACGTAGTTTTACTTTCCAGAACTGCAGTAGGACTCAAAAGAATGCTAAGGAGGCTTAGCAGTTACTGTAAAGAAGAACAACTACAAGTAAACTACAAAAAAACAAAGGTCATGATTTTCGGCAAGAGGACCAAACCAAAAATTTGGAAACTAGACAACTATAAAATTGAAGAAGTCCACAGATTCAAGTACCTGGGAATTGTATTACAATCTTCATGTGCTAGGACTGCGCATTGTCAATATGCTGCTGAGCAAGCCCAAAGATCGGCTAACAACATTCTCAAATTCTATCGAACCAAGGGGAAATACTTTGTACCAGCTGCCCTAGAGCTCTACAAAGCCAAGACACTTTCTCAGCTGCTTTATGGCTCCTTTTCAGGAACCCCAACATCCAGTGTTATGTTACTGGAAAGGGTGCAGTCAATATTTCTAAGGAAGATCATCCAGCTCCCTAAGTGCGTATCAAATGCTAGAGTGAGATTGGAAACAGGTATGCAAAGTGTGGAAGATAAGATCTATGTGTCATCGATCCTATATTGGCTGAAGCTAACCTATGACCCAAAGCGATTGTCTGCTTTGATCTTAAGAGACAACTTTCAGTCAATTTGGCTAAAAACTGTGAAATGCAAACTATCACAGCTTGGCTTTATGGAACAACAGCTAGCCTTCATACAGCAAGATCAAGCTAAATCCATAATTAAACAAAGGGTCAAGGACATCAGTCGGCAAAGGGATCTAGCCAAAACACCAGAATTTCTGTGTCCAGATAGGATCCGATACACGCTTGTTCCAGCTCCATACCTGTCAGACCTAGAACTTACCACCCATAGAAGGGCCTTCGCCCAAGCAAGATGCTCAGCTCTACCCACTGCCGTGCTGGAGGGGCGTTACCAAAAGAAACCCCTTGCTCAGAGACTCTGTCCTTGTGCCAGCGGATGGATAGAGTCAGATGAACATGTGTTTCTGTTCTGCCCCATTTATGACACTATCAGACGCACCTTTATCCAGCCAATTTTGAACACTTACCTGAGATCTTCCACAAAGGAGAAAATCAAGGTACTGCTTCAAGACGAAGATAAGCAAATAACTCTCTGCACAGCTAAATTTTGCACCGCCGCCATGAAATTGCGTACTCGGTATATGGATCAAAAAATTCTCTCTGATCCAACCTTATAAGTACAAAGCCACTTTTTTTTCTCTTTAAACTGGTAACTTAAAGTATGTTTTAAATACTGACTATGATGTCAGACTTTTAACATTTTTATAGTATTGGCAGTTTTCCTGCTTTTTGGATTGTCTTAGTTTTAACTGCATGTATTTGGGTTTTGGTCTGAATGACCGTGAATAAATATTGAATTGAAAAAAAACAAAGACCTCATCTGTGTTTAATTGAGAAAAAAACCTCTTACTGTCTTTTGAAGCGATCTTTAAACAGACTAAAAGTTAGAAAAGGGCCAGAGACACTGGGTAACTACTGACATGACATCACAAAGACCTTACCTGTGTTTAATTGAGAAGAAAAAACCCCTTACTGGCTTTTGAGGCCATCTTTAAACACACTAAAAGTCAGAAAAGGGTCAGAGACACTGGATACCTACTGACATGACATCACAAGGACCTCATCTGTGTTTAATTGAGAAGAAAAACCTCATACTGTCTTTTGAAGCGATCCTTAAACAGTCTAGGAGTCAGAAAAGGTCCAGAGACACTGGATGCCTACTGACATGACGTCACAAAGACCTCATCTGTGTTTAATTGAGAAGAAAAACCTCATACTGTCTTTTGAAGCGATCCTTAAACAGTGTAGGAGTCAGAAAAGGGCAAGAGACACTGGATGCCTACTGACATGACATCACAAAGACCTCATCTGTGCTTAATTGAGAAGAAAAACCTCTTACTGTCATTTGGAGCAATCCTTAAACAGTCTAGGAGTCAGAAAAGGGCCAGAGACACTGGATGCCTACTGACATGACATCCCAAAGACCTCATCTGTGTTTAATTGAGAAAAAAAACCTCTTACTGTCTTTTGAAGCAATCCTTAAACAGTCTAGGAGTCAGAAAAGGGCGAGAGACACTGGATGCCTACTGACATGACATCACAAAGACCTCATCTGTGTTTAATTGAGAAGAAAAACCTCTTACTGTCTTTTGAAGTGATCCTTAAACAGTCTAGGAGTCAGAAAAGGGCGAGAGACACTGGATGCCTACTGACATGACATCACAAAGACCTCATCTGTGTTTAATTGAGAAGAAAAAACCTCTTACTGTCTTTTGGAGCGATACTTAAACAGTCTAGGAGTCAGAAAAGGGCGAGAGACTCTGGATGACTACTGACATGACATCACAAAGACCTCATCTGTGTTTAATTGAGAAAAAAAAAGCTCTTACTGTCTTTTGAAGCGATCCTTAAACAGTCTGGGAGTCAGAAAAGGGCCAGAGACACTGGATGCCTACTGACATGACCTCACAAAGACCTCATCTGTGTTTAATTGAGAAAAAAAACCTCTTACTGTCTTTTGAAGCGATCTTTAAACAGACTAAAAGTCAGAAAAGGGCCAGAGACACTGGATAACTACTGACATGACATCACAAAGACCTCACCTGTGTTTAATTGAGAAGAAAAAAACCTCTTACTGGCTTTTGAGGCCATCTTTAAACAGACTAAAAGTCAGAAAAGGGTCAGAGACACTGGATACCTACTGACATGACATCACAAGGACCTCATCTGTGTTTAATTGAGAAAAAAAACTTCTTACTATCTTTTGAAGCGATCCTTAAACAGTCTAGGAGTCATAAAAGGGCCAGAGACACTGGATGCCTACTGACATGACGTCACAAAGACCTCATCTGTGTTTAAATGAGAAGAAAAACCTCATACTGTCTTTTGAAGCGATCCTTAAACAGTGTAGGAGTCAGAAAAGGGCGAGAGACACTGGATGCCTACTGACATGACATCACAAAGACCTCATCTGTGTTTAATTGAGAAAAAAAACCTCTTACTGTCTTTTGAAGCGATCTTTAAACAGACTAAAAGTCAGAAAAGGGCCAGAGACACTGGATAACTATTGACATGACATCACAAAGACCTCACCTGTGTTTAATTGAGAAGAAAAAACCCCTTACTGGCTTTTGAGGCCATCTTTAAACAGACTAAAAGTCAGAAAAGTGTCAGAGACACTGGATGCCTACTGACATGACATCCCAAAGACCTCATCTGTGTTTAATTGAGAAAAAAACCTCTTACTGTCTTTTGAAGCGATCCTTAAACAGTCTAGGAGTAAGAAAAGGGCCAGAGACACTGGATGCCTACTGACATGACACCACAAAGACCTCACCTGTGTTTAATTGAGAAAAAAAACTTCTTACTATCTTTTGAAGCGATCCTTAAACAGTCTAGGAGTCAGAAAAGGGCCAGAGACACTGGATGCCTACTGACATGACATCACAAAGACCTCACCTGTGTATAGTAGACAAGAAAAAAACCTCTTACTGTCTTTTGAAGCGATCCTTAAACAGTCTAGGAGTAAGAAAAGGGCCAGAGACACTGGAGGCCTACTGACATGACATCACAAAGACCTCACCTGTGTTTAATTGAGAAGAAAAAAACCTCTTACTGTCTTTTGAGGCGATCCTTAAACAGTCTAGGAGTCAGAAAAGGGCCAGAGACACTGGATGCCTACTGACATGACATCACATAGACCTCACCTGTGTTTAATTGAGAAGAAAAAAACCTCTTACTGCCTTTTGGGGTGATCTTTAAACAGACTAAAAGTCAGAAAAGGGCCAGAGACACTGGATACCTACTGACATGACATCACAAAGACCTCACCTGTGTTTAATTGAGAAGAAAAAAACCTCTTACTGCCTTTTATGGCGATCTTTAAACAGACTAAAAATCAGAAAAGGGCCAGAGACACTGGATACCTACTGACATGATATCACAAGGACCTTATCTGTGTTTAATTGAGAAGAAAAACCTCATACTGTCTTTTGAAGCGATCCTTAAACAGTCTAGGAGACAGAAAAGGGCCAGAGACACTGGATAACTACTGACATGACATCACAAAGACCTCATCTGTGTTTAATTGAGAAAAAAAAACTCTTACTGTCTTTTGAAGCAATCCTTAAACAGTCTAGGAGTCAGAAAAGGGCGAGAGACACTGGATGCCTACTGACATGACATCACAAAGACCTCATCTGTGTTTAATTGAGAAGAAAAACCTCTTACTGTCTTTTGAAGCGATCCTTAAACAGTCTAGGAGTCAGAAAAGGGCGAGAGACACTGGATGCCTACTGACATGACATCACAAAGACCTCATCTGTGTTTAATTGAGAAGAAAAAACCTCTTACTGTCTTTTGGAGCGATCCTTAAACAGTGTAGGAGTCATAAAAGGGCCAGAGACACTGGATGCCTACTGACATGACGTCACAAAGACCTCATCTGTGTTTAAATGAGAAGAAAAACCTCATACTGTCTTTTGAAGCGATCCTTAAACAGTGTAGGAGTCAGAAAAGGGCGAGAGACACTGGATGCCTACTGACATGACATCACAAAGACCTCATCTGTGTTTAATTGAGAAGAAAAACCTCTTACTGTCCTTTGGAGCGATCCTTAAACAGTCTAGGAGTCAGAAAAGGGCCAGAGACACTGGATGCCTACTGACATGACATCACAAAGACCTCATCTGTGTTTAATTGAGAAAAAAAACCTCTTACTGTCTTTTGAAGCGATCTTTAAACAGACTAAAAGTCAGAAAAGGGCCAGAGACACTGGATAACTACTGACATGACATCACACAGACCTCACCTGTGTTTAATTGAGAAGAAAAAAACCTCTTACTGGCTTTTGAGGCCATCTTTAAACAGACTAAAAGTCAGAAAAGGGTCAGAGACACTGGATACCTACTGACATGACATCACAAGGACCTCATCTGTGTTTAATTGAGAAAAAAACCTTCTTACTATCTTTTGAAGCGATCCTTAAACAGTCTAGGAGTCATAAAAGGGCCACAGACACTGGATGCGTACTGACATGACGTCACAAAGACATCATCTGTGTTTAAATGAGAAGAAAAACCTCATACTGTCTTTTGAAGCGATCCTTAAACAGTCTAGGAGTCAGAAAAGGGCCAGAGACACTGGATGCCTACTGACATGACGTCACAAAGACCTCATCTGTGTTTAAATGAGAAGAAAAACCTCATACTGTCTTTTGAAGCGATCCTTAAACAGTGTAGGAGTCAGAAAAGGGCGAGAGACACTGGATGCCTACTGACATGACATCACAAAGACCTCATCTGTGTTTAATTGAGAAGAAAAACCTCTTACTGTCATTTGGAGCGATCCTTAAACAGTCTAGGAGTCAGAAAAGGGCCAGAGACACTGGATGCCTACTGACATGACATCACAAAGACCTCATCTGTGTTTAATTGAGAAAAAAAACCTCTTACTGTCTTTTGAAGCGATCTTTAAACAGACTAAAAGTCAGAAAAGGGCCAGAGACACTGGATAACTACTGACATGACATCACACAGACCTCACCTGTGTTTAATTGAGAAGAAAAAAACCTCTTACTGGCTTTTGAGGCCATCTTTAAACAGACTAAAAGTCAGAAAAGGGTCAGAGACACTGGATACCTACTGACATGACATCACAAGGACCTCATCTGTGTTTAATTGAGAAAAAAACCTTCTTACTATCTTTTGAAGCGATCCTTAAACAGTCTAGGAGTCATAAAAGGGCCAGAGACACTGGATGCATACTGACATGACGTCACAAAGACATCATCTGTGTTTAAATGAGAAGAAAAACCTCATACTGTCTTTTGAAGCGATCCTTAAACAGTCTAGGAGTCAGAAAAGGGCCAGAGACACTGGATGCCTACTGACATGACATCCCAAAGACCTCATCTGTGTTTAATTGAGAAAAAAACCTCTTACTGTCTTTTGAAGCGATCCTTAAACAGTCTAGGAGTAAGAAAAGGGCCAGAGACACTGGATGCCTACTGACATGACACCACAAAGACCTCACCTGTGTTTAATTGAGAAAAACAACTTCTTACTATCTTTTGAAGCGATCCTTAAACAGTCTAGGAGTCAGAAAAGGGCCAGAGACACTGGATGCCTACTGACATGACATCACAAAGACCTCACCTGTGTTTAGTAGACAAGAAAAAAACCTCTTACTGTCTTTTGAAGCGATCCTTAAACAGTCTAGGAGTAAGAAAAGGGCCAGAGACACTGGATGGCTACTGACATGACATCACAAAGACCTCATCTGTGTTTAATTGAGAAGAAAAAAACCTCTTACTGGCTTTTGGGGCGATCCTTAAACAGTCTAGGAGTCAGAAAAGGGCCAGAGACACTGGAGGCCTACTGACATGACATCCCAAAGACCTCATCTGTGTTTAATTGAGAAAAAAAACCTCTTACTGTCTTTTGAAGCGATCTTTAAACAGACTAAAAGTCAGAAAAGGGCCAGAGACACTGGATAACTACTGACATGACATCACACAGACCTCACCTGTGTTTAATTGAGAAGAAAAAAACCTCTTACTGGCTTTTGAGGCCATCTTTAAACAGACTAAAAGTCAGAAAAGGGTCAGAGACACTGGATACCTACTGACATGACACCACAAAGACCTCACCTGTGTTTAATTGAGAAAAACAACTTCTTACTATCTTTTGAAGCGATCCTTAAACAGTCTAGGAGTCAGAAAAGGGCCAGAGACACTGGATGCCTACTGACATGACATCACAAAGACCTCACCTGTGTTTAGTAGACAAGAAAAAAACCTCTTACTGTCTTTTGAAGCGATCCTTAAACAGTCTAGGAGTAAGAAAAGGGCCAGAGACACTGGATGGCTACTGACATGACATCACAAAGACCTCACCTGTGTTTTATTGAGAAGAAAAAACCCCTTACTGGCTTTTGAGGCCATCTTTAAACAGACTAAAAGTCAGAAAAGGGTCAGAGACACTGGATACCTACTGACATGACATCACAAGGACCTCATCTGTGTTTAATTGAGAAGAAAAACCTCATACTGTCTTTTGAAGCGATCCTTAAACAGTCTAGGAGTCAGAAAAGGTCCAGAGACACTGGATGCCTACTGACATGACGTCACAAAGACCTCATCTGTGTTTAATTGAGAAGAAAAACCTCATACTGTCTTTTGAAGCGATCCTTAAACAGTGTAGGAGTCAGAAAAGGGCGAGAGACACTGGATGCCTACTGACATGACATCACAAAGACCTCATCTGTGCTTAATTGAGAAGAAAAACCTCTTACTGTCATTTGGAGCAATCCTTAAACAGTCTAGGAGTCAGAAAAGGGCCAGAGACACTGGATGCCTACTGACATGACATCCCAAAGACCTCATCTGTGTTTAATTGAGAAAAAAAACCTCTTACTGTCTTTTGAAGCAATCCTTAAACAGTCTAGGAGTCAGAAAAGGGCGAGAGACACTGGATGCCTACTGACATGACATCACAAAGACCTCATCCGTGTTTAATTGAGAAGAAAAACCTCTTACTGTCTTTGAAGCGATCCTTAAACAGTCTAGGAGTCAGAAAAGGGCGAGAGACACTGGATGCCTACTGACATGACATCACAAAGACCTCATCCGTGTTTAATTGAGAAGAAAAAACCTCTTACTGTCTTTTGGAGCGATACTTAAACAGTCTAGGAGTCAGAAAAGGGCGAGAGACTCTGGATGACTACTGACATGACATCACAAAGACCTCATCTGTGTTTAATTGAGAAAAAAAAGCTCTTACTGTCTTTTGAAGCGATCCTTAAACAGGCTGGGAGTCAGAAAAGGGCCAGAGACACTGGATGCCTACTGACATGACATCACAAAGACCTCATCTGTGTTTAATTGAGAAAAAAAACCTCTTACTGTCTTTTGAAGCGATCTTTAAACAGACTAAAAGTCAGAAAAGGGCCAGAGACACTGGATAACTACTGACATGACATCACAAAGACCTCACCTGTGTTTAATTGAGAAGAAAAAAACCTCTTACTGGCTTTTGAGGCCATCTTTAAACAGACTAAAAGTCAGAAAAGGGTCAGAGACACTGGATACCTACTGACATGACATCACAAGGACCTCATCTGTGTTTAATTGAGAAAAAAAACTTCTTACTATCTTTTGAAGCGATCCTTAAACAGTCTAGGAGTCATAAAAGGGCCAGAGACACTGGATTCCTACTGACATGACGTCACAAAGACCTCATCTGTGTTTAAATGAGAAGAAAAACCTCATACTGTCTTTTGAAGCGATCCTTAAACAGTGTAGGAGTCAGAAAAGGGCGAGAGACACTGGATGCCTAATGACATGACATCACAAAGACCTCATCTGTGTTTAATTGAGAAGAAAAACCTCTTACTGTCATTTGGAGCGATCCTTAAACAGTCTAGGAGTCAGAAAAGGGCCAGAGACACTGGGTGCTTACTGACATGACATCACAAAGACCTCATCTGTGTTTAATTGAGAAAAAAAACCTCTTACTGTCTTTTGAAGCGATCTTTAAACAGACTAAAAGTCAGAAAAGGGCCAGAGACACTGGATAACTACTGACATGACATCACAAAGACCTCACCTGTGTTTAATTGAGAAGAAAAAAACCTCTTACTGGCTTTTGAGGCCATCTTTAAACAGACTAAAAGTCAGAAAAGGGTCAGAGACACTGGATACCTACTGACATGACATCACAAGGACCTCATCTGTGTTTAATTGAGAAAAAAAACTTCTTACTATCTTTTGAAGCGATCCTTAAACAGTCTAGGAGTCATAAAAGGGCCAGAGACACTGGATGCCTACTGACATGACGTCACAAAGACCTCATCTGTGTTTAAATGAGAAGAAAAACCTCATACTGTCTTTTGAAGCGATCCTTAAACAGTGTAGGAGTCAGAAAAGGGCGAGAGACACTGGATGCCTACTGACATGACATCACAAAGACCTCATCTGTGTTTAATTGAGAAGAAAAACCTCTTACTGTCATTTGGAGCGATCCTTAAACAGTCTAGGAGTCAGAAAAGGGCCAGAGACACTGGATGCCTACTGATATGACATCCCAAAGACCTCATCTGTGTTTAATTGAGAAAAAAACCTCTTACTGTCTTTTGAAGCGATCCTTAAACAGTCTAGGAGTAAGAAAAGGGCCAGAGACACTGGATGCCTACTGACATGACACCACAAAGACCTCACCTGTGTTTAATTGAGAAAAAAAACTTCTTACTATCTTTTGAAGCGATCCTTAAACAGTCTAGGAGTCAGAAAAGGGCCAGAGACACTGGATGCCTACTGACATGACATCACAAAGACCTCACCTGTGTTTAATTGAGAAAAAAAAACTTCTTACTATCTTTTGAAGCGATCCTTAAACAGTCTAGGAGTCATAAAAGGGCCAGAGACACTGGATGCCTACTGACATGACGTCACAAAGACCTCATCTGTGTTTAAATGAGAAGAAAAACCTCATACTGTCTTTTGAAGCGATCCTTAAACAGTGTAGGAGTCAGAAAAGGGCGAGAGACACTGGATGCCTACTGACATGACATCACAAAGACCTCATCTGTGTTTAATTGAGAAGAAAAACCTCTTACTGTCATTTGAAGCGATCCTTAAACAGTGTAGGAGTCAGAAAAGGGCGAGAGACACTGGATGCCTACTGACATGACATCACAAAGACCTCATCTGTGTTTATTTGAGAAGAAAAACCTCTTACTGTCATTTGGAGCGATCCTTAAACAGTCTAGGAGTCAGAAAAGGGCCAGAGACACTGGATGCCTACTGACATGACATCACAAAGACCTCATCTGTGTTTAATTGAGAAAAAAAACCTCTTACTGTCTTTTGAAGCGATCTTTAAACAGACTAAAAGTCAGAAAAGGGCCAGAGACACCGGATAACTACTGACATGACATCACACAGACCTCACCTGTGTTTAATTGAGAAGAAAAAAACCTCTTACTGGCTTTTGAGGCCATCTTTAAACAGACTAAAAGTCAGAAAAGGGTCAGAGACACTGGATACCTACTTACATGACATCACAAGGACCTCATCTGTGTTTAATTGAGAAAAAAAACTTTTTACTATCTTTTGAAGCGATCGTTAAACAGTCTAGGAGTCATAAAAGGGCCAGAGACACTGGATGCCTACTGACATGACGTCACAAAGACCTCATCTGTGTTTAAATGAGAAGAAAAACCTCATACTGTCTTTTGAAGCGATCCTTAAACAGTGTAGGAGTCAGAAAAGGGCGAGAGACACTGGATGCCTACGGACATGACATCACAAAGACCTCATCTGTGTTTAATTGAGAAGAAAAACCTCTTACTGTCATTTGGAGCGATCCTTAAACAGTCTAGGAGTCAGAAAAGGGCCAGAGACACTGGATGCCTACTGACATGACATCCCAAAGACCTCATCTGTGTTTAATTGAGAAAAAAACCTCTTACTGTCTTTTGAAGCGATCCTTAAACAGTCTAGGAGTAAGAAAAGGGCCAGAGACACTGGATGCCTACTGACATGACACCACAAAGACCTCACCTGTGTTTAATTGAGAAAAAAAACTTCTTACTATCTTTTGAAGCGATCCTTAAACAGTCTAGGAGTCAGAAAAGGGCCAGAGACACTGGATGCCTACTGACATGACATCACAAAGACCTCACCTGTGTTTAATTGAGAAGAAAAAAACCTCTTACTGGCTTTTGGGGCGATCCTTAAACAGTCTAGGAGTCAGAAAAGGGCCAGAGACACTGGAGGCCTACTGACATGACATCACAAAGACCTCATCTGTGTTTAATTGAGAAAAAAACCTCTTACTGTCTTTTGAAGCGATCTTTAAACAGACTAAAAGTTAGAAAAGGGCCAGAGACACTGGGTAACTACTGACATGACATCACAAAGACCTCACCTGTGTTTAATTGAGAAGAAAAAACCCCTTACTGGCTTTTGAGGCCATCTTTAAACAGACTAAAAGTCAGAAAAGGGTCAGAGACACTGGATACCTACTGACATGACATCACAAGGACCTCATCTGTGTTTAATTGAGAAGAAAAACCTCATACTGTCTTTTGAAGCGATCCTTAAACAGTCTAGGAGTCAGAAAAGGTCCAGAGACACTGGATACCTACTGACATGACGTCACAAAGACCTCATCTGTGTTTAATTGAGAAGAAAAACCTCATACTGTCTTTTGAAGCGATCCTTAAACAGTGTAGGAGTCAGAAAAGGGCGAGAGACACTGGATGCCTACTGACATGACATCACAAAGACCTCATCTGTGCTTAATTGAGAAGAAAAACCTCTTACTGTCATTTGGAGCAATCCTTAAACAGTCTAGGAGTCAGAAAAGGGCCAGAGACACTGGATGCCTACTGACATGACATCCCAAAGACCTCATCTGTGTTTAATTGAGAAAAAAAACCTCATACTGTCTTTTGAAGCGATCCTTAAACAGTGTAGGAGTCAGAAAAGGGCGAGAGACACTGGATGCCTAATGACATGACATCACAAAGACCTCATCTGTGTTTAATTGAGAAGAAAAACCTCTTACTGTCATTTGGAGCGATCCTTAAACAGTCTAGGAGTCAGAAAAGGGCCAGAGACACTGGGTGCTTACTGACATGACATCACAAAGACCTCATCTGTGTTTAATTGAGAAAAAAAACCTCTTACTGTCTTTTGAAGCGATCTTTAAACAGACTAAAAGTCAGAAAAGGGCCAGAGACACTGGATAACTACTGACATGACATCACAAAGACCTCACCTGTGTTTAATTGAGAAGAAAAAAACCTCTTACTGGCTTTTGAGGCCATCTTTAAACAGACTAAAAGTCAGAAAAGGGTCAGAGACACTGGATACCTACTGACATGACATCACAAGGACCTCATCTGTGTTTAATTGAGAAAAAAAACTTCTTACTATCTTTTGAAGCGATCCTTAAACAGTCTAGGAGTCATAAAAGGGCCAGAGACACTGGATGCCTACTGACATGACATCACAAAGACCTCATCTGTGTTTAATTGAGAAGAAAAACCTCTTACTGTCATTTGGAGCGATCCTTAAACAGTCTAGGAGTCAGAAAAGGGCCAGAGACACTGGGTGCTTACTGACATGACATCACAAAGACCTCATCTGTGTTTAATTGAGAAAAAAAACCTCTTACTGTCTTTTGAAGCGATCTTTAAACAGACTAAAAGTCAGAAAAGGGCCAGAGACACTGGATAACTACTGACATGACATCACAAAGACCTCACCTGTGTTTAATTGAGAAGAAAAAAACCTCTTACTGGCTTTTGAGGCCATCTTTAAACAGACTAAAAGTCAGAAAAGGGTCAGAGACACTGGATACCTACTGACATGACATCACAAGGACCTCATCTGTGTTTAATTGAGAAAAAAAACTTCTTACTATCTTTTGAAGCGATCCTTAAACAGTCTAGGAGTCATAAAAGGGCCAGAGACACTGGATGCCTACTGACATGACGTCACAAAGACCTCATCTGTGTTTAAATGAGAAGAAAAACCTCATACTGTCTTTTGAAGCGATCCTTAAACAGTGTAGGAGTCAGAAAAGGGCGAGAGACACTGGATGCCTACTGACATGACATCACAAAGACCTCATCTGTGTTTAATTGAGAAGAAAAACCTCTTACTGTCATTTGGAGCGATCCTTAAACAGTCTAGGAGTCAGAAAAGGGCCAGAGACACTGGATGCCTACTGATATGACATCCCAAAGACCTCATCTGTGTTTAATTGAGAAAAAAACCTCTTACTGTCTTTTGAAGCGATCCTTAAACAGTCTAGGAGTAAGAAAAGGGCCAGAGACACTGGATGCCTACTGACATGACACCACAAAGACCTCACCTGTGTTTAATTGAGAAAAAAAACTTCTTACTATCTTTTGAAGCGATCCTTAAACAGTCTAGGAGTCAGAAAAGGGCCAGAGACACTGGATGCCTACTGACATGACATCACAAAGACCTCACCTGTGTTTAATTGAGAAGAAAAAAACCTCTTACTGGCTTTTGAGGCCATCTTTAAACAGACTAAAAGTCAGAAAAGGGTCAGAGACACTGGATACCTACTGACATGACATCACAAGGACCTCATCTGTGTTTAATTGAGAAAAAAAACTTCTTACTATCTTTTGAAGCGATCCTTAAACAGTCTAGGAGTCATAAAAGGGCCAGAGACACTGGATTCCTACTGACATGACGTCACAAAGACCTCATCTGTGTTTAAATGAGAAGAAAAACCTCATACTGTCTTTTGAAGCGATCCTTAAACAGTGTAGGAGTCAGAAAAGGGCGAGAGACACTGGATGCCTAATGACATGACATCACAAAGACCTCATCTGTGTTTAATTGAGAAGAAAAACCTCTTACTGTCATTTGGAGCGATCCTTAAACAGTCTAGGAGTCAGAAAAGGGCCAGAGACACTGGGTGCTTACTGACATGACATCACAAAGACCTCATCTGTGTTTAATTGAGAAAAAAAACCTCTTACTGTCTTTTGAAGCGATCTTTAAACAGACTAAAAGTCAGAAAAGGGCCAGAGACACTGGATAACTACTGACATGACATCACAAAGACCTCACCTGTGTTTAATTGAGAAGAAAAAAACCTCTTACTGGCTTTTGAGGCCATCTTTAAACAGACTAAAAGTCAGAAAAGGGTCAGAGACACTGGATACCTACTGACATGACATCACAAGGACCTCATCTGTGTTTAATTGAGAAAAAAAACTTCTTACTATCTTTTGAAGCGATCCTTAAACAGTCTAGGAGTCATAAAAGGGCCAGAGACACTGGATGCCTACTGACATGACGTCACAAAGACCTCATCTGTGTTTAAATGAGAAGAAAAACCTCATACTGTCTTTTGAAGCGATCCTTAAACAGTGTAGGAGTCAGAAAAGGGCGAGAGACACTGGATGCCTACTGACATGACATCACAAAGACCTCATCTGTGTTTAATTGAGAAGAAAAACCTCTTACTGTCATTTGGAGCGATCCTTAAACAGTCTAGGAGTCAGAAAAGGGCCAGAGACACTGGATGCCTACTGATATGACATCCCAAAGACCTCATCTGTGTTTAATTGAGAAAAAAACCTCTTACTGTCTTTTGAAGCGATCCTTAAACAGTCTAGGAGTAAGAAAAGGGCCAGAGACACTGGATGCCTACTGACATGACACCACAAAGACCTCACCTGTGTTTAATTGAGAAAAAAAACTTCTTACTATCTTTTGAAGCGATCCTTAAACAGTCTAGGAGTCAGAAAAGGGCCAGAGACACTGGATGCCTACTGACATGACATCACAAAGACCTCACCTGTGTTTAATTGAGAAAAAAAAACTTCTTACTATCTTTTGAAGCGATCCTTAAACAGTCTAGGAGTCATAAAAGGGCCAGAGACACTGGATGCCTACTGACATGACGTCACAAAGACCTCATCTGTGTTTAAATGAGAAGAAAAACCTCATACTGTCTTTTGAAGCGATCCTTAAACAGTGTAGGAGTCAGAAAAGGGCGAGAGACACTGGATGCCTACTGACATGACATCACAAAGACCTCATCTGTGTTTAATTGAGAAGAAAAACCTCTTACTGTCATTTGAAGCGATCCTTAAACAGTGTAGGAGTCAGAAAAGGGCGAGAGACACTGGATGCCTACTGACATGACATCACAAAGACCTCATCTGTGTTTATTTGAGAAGAAAAACCTCTTACTGTCATTTGGAGCGATCCTTAAACAGTCTAGGAGTCAGAAAAGGGCCAGAGACACTGGATGCCTACTGACATGACATCACAAAGACCTCATCTGTGTTTAATTGAGAAAAAAAACCTCTTACTGTCTTTTGAAGCGATCTTTAAACAGACTAAAAGTCAGAAAAGGGCCAGAGACACCGGATAACTACTGACATGACATCACACAGACCTCACCTGTGTTTAATTGAGAAGAAAAAAACCTCTTACTGGCTTTTGAGGCCATCTTTAAACAGACTAAAAGTCAGAAAAGGGTCAGAGACACTGGATACCTACTTACATGACATCACAAGGACCTCATCTGTGTTTAATTGAGAAAAAAAACTTTTTACTATCTTTTGAAGCGATCGTTAAACAGTCTAGGAGTCATAAAAGGGCCAGAGACACTGGATGCCTACTGACATGACGTCACAAAGACCTCATCTGTGTTTAAATGAGAAGAAAAACCTCATACTGTCTTTTGAAGCGATCCTTAAACAGTGTAGGAGTCAGAAAAGGGCGAGAGACACTGGATGCCTACGGACATGACATCACAAAGACCTCATCTGTGTTTAATTGAGAAGAAAAACCTCTTACTGTCATTTGGAGCGATCCTTAAACAGTCTAGGAGTCAGAAAAGGGCCAGAGACACTGGATGCCTACTGACATGACATCCCAAAGACCTCATCTGTGTTTAATTGAGAAAAAAACCTCTTACTGTCTTTTGAAGCGATCCTTAAACAGTCTAGGAGTAAGAAAAGGGCCAGAGACACTGGATGCCTACTGACATGACACCACAAAGACCTCACCTGTGTTTAATTGAGAAAAAAAACTTCTTACTATCTTTTGAAGCGATCCTTAAACAGTCTAGGAGTCAGAAAAGGGCCAGAGACACTGGATGCCTACTGACATGACATCACAAAGACCTCACCTGTGTTTAATTGAGAAGAAAAAAACCTCTTACTGGCTTTTGGGGCGATCCTTAAACAGTCTAGGAGTCAGAAAAGGGCCAGAGACACTGGATGCCTACTGACATGACATCACAAAGACCTCACCTGTGTTTAATTGAGAAGAAAAAAACCTCTTACTGGCTTTTGGGGCGATCCTTAAACAGTCTAGGAGTCAGAAAAGGGCCAGAGACACTGGAGGCCTACTGACATGACATCACAAAGACCTCATCTGTGTTTAATTGAGAAAAAAACCTCTTACTGTCTTTTGAAGCGATCTTTAAACAGACTAAAAGTCAGAAAAGGGTCAGAGACACTGGATACCTACTGACATGACATCACAAGGACCTCATCTGTGTTTAATTGAGAAGAAAAACCTCATACTGTCTTTTGAAGCGATCCTTAAACAGTCTAGGAGTCAGAAAAGGTCCAGAGACACTGGATACCTACTGACATGACGTCACAAAGACCTCATCTGTGTTTAATTGAGAAGAAAAACCTCATACTGTCTTTTGAAGCGATCCTTAAACAGTGTAGGAGTCAGAAAAGGGCGAGAGACACTGGATGCCTACTGACATGACATCACAAAGACCTCATCTGTGCTTAATTGAGAAGAAAAACCTCTTACTGTCATTTGGAGCAATCCTTAAACAGTCTAGGAGTCAGAAAAGGGCCAGAGACACTGGATGCCTACTGACATGACATCCCAAAGACCTCATCTGTGTTTAATTGAGAAAAAAAACCTCTTACTGTCTTTTGAAGCAATCCTTAAACAGTCTAGGAGTCAGAAAAGGGCGAGAGACACTGGATGCCTACTGACATGACATCACAAAGACCTCATCTGTGTTTAATTGAGAAGAAAAAACCTGTTACTGTCTTTTGGAGCGATACTTAAACAGTCTAGGAGTCAGAAAAGGGCGAGAGACTCTGGATGACTACTGACAAGACATCACAAAGACCTCATCTGTGTTTAATTGAGAAAAAAAAAAGCTCTTACTGTCTTTTGAAGCGATCCTTAAACAGTCTGGGAGTCAGAAAAGGGCCAGAGACACTGGATGCCTACTGACATGACATCACAAAGACCTCATCTGTGTTTAATTGAGAAAAAAAACCTCTTACTGTCTTTTGAAGCGATCTTTAAACAGACTAAAAGTCAGAAAAGGGCCAGAGACACTGGATAACTACTGACATGACATCACAAAGACCTCACCTGTGTTTAATTGAGAAGAAAAAAACCTCTTACTGGCTTTTGAGGCCATCTTTAAACAGACTAAAAGTCAGAAAAGGGTCAGAGACACTGGATACCTACTGACATGACATCACAAGGACCTCATCTGTGTTTAATTGAGAAAAAAAATTTCTTACTATCTTTTGAAGCGATCCTTAAACAGTCTAGGAGTCATAAAAGGGCCAGAGACACTGGATGCCTACTGACATGACGTCACAAAGACCTCATCTGTGTTTAAATGAGAAGAAAAACCTCATACTGTCTTTTGAAGCGATCCTTAAACAGTGTAGGAGTCAGAAAAGGGCGAGAGACACTGGATGCCTACTGACATGACATCACAAAGACCTCATCTGTGTTTAATTGAGAAAAAAAACCTCATACTGTCTTTTGAAGCGATCCTTAAACAGTCTAGGAGTCATAAAAGGGCCAGAGACACTGGATGCCTACTGACATGACGTCACAAAGACCTCATCTGTGTTTAAATGAGAAGAAAAACCTCATACTGTCTTTTGAAGCGATCCTTAAACAGTCTAGGAGTCAGAAAAGGGCCAGAGACACTGGATGCCTACTGACATGACATCACAAAGACCTCACCTGTGTTTAGTAGACAAGAAAAAAACCTCTTACTGTCTTTTGAAGCGATCCTTAAACAGTCTAGTAGTAGGAAAAGGGCCAGAGACACTGGATGGCTACTGACATGACATCACAAAGACCTCATCTGTGTTTAATTGAGAAGAAAAAAACCTCTTACTGGCTTTTGGGGCGATCCTTAAACAGTCTAGGTGTCAGAAAAGGGCCAGAGACACTGGAGGCCTACTGACATGACATCACAAAGACCTCATCTGTGTTTAATTGAGAAAAAAACCTCTTACTGTCTTTTGAAGCGATCTTTAAACAGACTAAAAGTTAGAAAAGGGCCAGAGACACTGGGTAACTACTGACATGACATCATAAAGACCTCACCTGTGTTTAATTGAGAAGAAAAAACCCCTTACTGGCTTTTGAGGCCATCTTTAAACAGACTAAAAGTCAGAAAAGGGTCAGAGACACTGGATACCTACTGACATGACATCACAAGGACCTCATCTGTGTTTAATTGAGAAGAAAAACCTCATACTGTCTTTTGAAGCGATCCTTAAACAGTCTAGGAGTCAGAAAAGGTCCAGAGACACTGGATGCCTACTGACATGACATCACAAAGACCTCATCTGTGTTTAATTGAGAAGAAAAACCTCATACTGTCTTTTGAAGCGATCCTTAAACAGTGTAGGAGTCAGAAAAGGGCGAGAGACACTGGATGCCTACTGACATGACATCACATAGACCTCATCTGTGCTTAATTGAGAAGAAAAACCTCTTACTGTCATTTGGAGCAATCCTTAAACAGTCTAGGAGTCAGAAAAGGGCCAGAGACACTGGATGCCTACTGACATGACATCCCAAAGACCTCATCTGTGTTTAATTGAGAAAAAAAACCTCTTACTGTCTTTTGAAGCAATCCTTAAACAGTCTAGGAGTCAGAAAAGGGCGAGAGACACTTGATGCCTACTGACATGACATCACAAAGACCTCATCTGTGTTTAATTGAGAAGAAAAAACCTCTTACTGTCTTTTGGAGCGATACTTAAACAGTCTAGGAGTCAGAAAAGGGCGAGAGACTCTGGATGACTACTGACATGACATTCACAAAGACCTCATCTGTGTTTAATTGAGAAAAAAAAAAGCTCTTACTGTCTTTTGAAGCGATCCTTAAACAGTCTGGGAGTCAGAAAAGGGCCAGAGACACTGGATGCCTACTGACATGACATCACAAAGACCTCATCTGTGTTTAATTGAGAAAAAAAACCTCTTACTGTCTTTTGAAGCGATCTTTAAACAGACTAAAAGTCAGAAAAGGGCCAGAGACACTGGATAACTACTGACATGACATCACAAAGACCTCACCTGTGTTTAATTGAGAAGAAAAAAACCTCTTACTGGCTTTTGAGGCCATCTTTAAACAGACTAAAAGTCAGAAAAGGGTCAGAGACACTGGATACCTACTGACATGACATCACAAGGACCTCATCTGTGTTTAATTGAGAAAAAAAACTTCTTACTATCTTTTGAAGCGATCCTTAAACAGTCTAGGAGTCATAAAAGGGCCAGAGACACTGGATGCCTACTGACATGACGTCACAAAGACCTCATCTGTGTTTAAATGAGAAGAAAAACCTCATACTGTCTTTTGAAGCGATCCTTAAACAGTGTAGGAGTCAGAAAAGGGTGAGAGACACTGGATGCCTACTGACATGACATCACAAAGACCTCATCTGTGTTTAATTGAGAAGAAAAACCTCTTACTGTCATTTGGAGCGATCCTTAAACAGTCTAGGAGTCAGAAAAGGGCCAGAGACACTGGGTGCTTACTGACATGACATCACAAAGACCTCATCTGTGTTTAATTGAGAAAAAAAACCTCTTACTGTCTTTTGAAGCGATCTTTAAACAGACTAAAAGTCATAAAAGGGCCAGAGACACTGGATAACTACTGACATGACATCACAAAGACCTCACCTGTGTTTAATTGAGAAGAAAAAAACCTCTTACTGCCTTTTGGGGCGATCCTTAAACAGTCTAGGAGTCAGAAAAGGGCCAGAGACACTGGATACCTAATGACATGACATCACAAAGACCTCATCTGTCTTTAATTAAGAAAAAACCCTCTTACTGTCTTTTGAAGTGATCCTTAAACAGTCTAGGAGTCAGAAAAGGGCCAGAGACACTGGATGCCTACTGACATGACATCACAAAGACCTCATCTGTGTTTAATTGTGAAGAAAAAAACCTCTTACTGCCTTTTGGGGCGATCCTTAAACAGTCTAGGAGTCAGAAAAGGGCCAGAGACACTGGATGCCTACTGACATGACATCACAAAGACCTCATCTGTGTTTAATTGAGAAGAAAAACCTCTTACTACCTTTTGGGGCGATTTTTAAAAAGACTAAAAGTCAGAAAAGGGCCAGAGACACTGGATACCTAGTGACATGACATCACAAAGACATCATCTGTGTTTAATTGTGAAGAAAAAAACCTCTTACTGCCTTTTGGGGCGATCCTTAAACAGTCTAGGAGTCAGAAAAGGGCAAGAGACACTGGATACCTACCGACATGACATCACAAAGACCTCATCTGTGTTTAATGGTGAAAAAAAAAACCTCTTACTGCCTTTTGGGGCGATCCTTAAACAGTCTAGGAGTCAGAAAAGGGCCAGAGACACTGGACGCCTACTGACATGACATCACAAAGACCTCATCTGTGTTTAATTGAGAAAAAAACCTCTTACTGTCTTTTGAAGTGATCCTTAAAGAGTCTAGGAGTCAGAAAAGGGCCAGAGACACTGGATGCCTACTGACATGACATCACAAAGACCTCATCTGTGTTTAATTGAGAAGAAAAAAACCTCTTACTGCCTTTTGGGGCGATCCTTAAACAGTCTAGGAGTCAGAAAAGGGCCAGAGACACTGGATACCTAATGACATGACATCACAAAGACCTCATCTGTGTTTAATTGAGAAGAAAAAAACCACTTACTGCCTTTTGGGGCGATCCTTAAACAGTCTAGGAGTCAGAAAAGGGCCAGAGACACTGGATACCTACCGACATGACATCACAAAGACCTCATCTGTGTTTAATTGTGAAGAAAAAAACCTCTTACTGCCTTTTGGGGCGATCCTTAAACAGTCTACGAGTTAGAAAAGGGCCAGAGACACTGGATACCTACTGACATGACATCACAAAGACCTCATCTGTGTTTAATTGAGAAGAATAACCTCTTACTGTCTTTTGAAGCGATCCTTAAACAATCTAGGAGTCAGAAAAGGGCCAGAGACACTGGATGGCTAATGACATGACATCACAAAGACCTCATCTGTGTTTAATTGTGAAGAAAAAAACCTCTTACTGCCTTTTGGGGCGATCCTTAAACAGTCTAGGAGTCAGAAAAGGGCCAGAGACACTGGATGCCTACTGACATGACATCACAAAGACCTCACCTGTGTTTAATTGAGAAAAAAACCTCTTACTGCCTTTTGGGGCGATCCTTAAACAGTCTAGGAGTCAGAAAAGGGCCAGAGACACTGGATGCCTACTAACATGACATCACAAAGACCTCATCTGTGTTTATTTGAGAAAAAAACCTCTTACTGCCTTTTGGGGCGATCCTTAAACAGTCTAGGAGTCAGAAAAGGGCCAGAGACACTGGATGCCTACTAACATGACATCACAAAGACCTCATCTGTGTTTATTTGAGAAAAAAAACCACTTACTGTCTTTTGAAGTGATCCTTAAACAGTCTAGGAGTCAGAAAAGGGCCAGAGACACTGGATGCCTACTGACATGACATCACAAAGACCTCATCTGTGTTTAATTGAGAAGAAAAAAACCACTTACTGCCTTTTGGGGCGATCCTTAAACAGTCTGGGAGTCAGAAAAGGGCCAGAGACACTGGATGCCTACTGACATGACATCACAAAGACCTCATCTGTGTTTAATTGAGAAAAAAAAAAGCTCTTACTGTCTTTTGAAGCGATCCTTAAACAGTCTGGGAGTCAGAAAAGGGCCAGAGACACTGGATGCCTACTGACATGACATCACAAAGACCTCATCTGTGTTTAATTGAGAAAAAAAACCTCTTACTGTCTTTTGAAGCGATCTTTAAACAGACTAAAAGTCAGAAAAGGGCCAGAGACACTGGATAACTACTGACATGACATCACAAAGACCTCACCTGTGTTTAATTGAGAAGAAAAAAACCTCTTACTGGCTTTTGAGGCCATCTTTAAACAGACTAAAAGTCAGAAAAGGGTCAGAGACACTGGATACCTACTGACATGACATCACAAGGACCTCATCTGTGTTTAATTGAGAAAAAAAACTTCTTACTATCTTTTGAAGCGATCCTTAAACAGTCTAGGAGTCATAAAAGGGCCAGAGACACTGGATGCCTACTGACATGACGTCACAAAGACCTCATCTGTGTTTAAATGAGAAGAAAAACCTCATACTGTCTTTTGAAGCGATCCTTAAACAGTGTAGGAGTCAGAAAAGGGCGAGAGACACTGGATGCCTACTGACATGACATCACAAAGACCTCATCTGTGTTTAATTGAGAAAAAAAACCTCATACTGTCTTTTGAAGCGATCCTTAAACAGTCTAGGAGTCATAAAAGGGCCAGAGACACTGGATGCCTACTGACATGACGTCACAAAGACCTCATCTGTGTTTAAATGAGAAGAAAAACCTCATACTGTCTTTTGAAGCGATCCTTAAACAGTCTAGGAGTCAGAAAAGGGCCAGAGACACTGGATGCCTACTGACATGACATCACAAAGACCTCACCTGTGTTTAGTAGACAAGAAAAAAACCTCTTACTGTCTTTTGAAGCGATCCTTAAACAGTCTAGTAGTAGGAAAAGGGCCAGAGACACTGGATGGCTACTGACATGACATCACAAAGACCTCATCTGTGTTTAATTGAGAAGAAAAAAACCTCTTACTGGCTTTTGGGGCGATCCTTAAACAGTCTAGGTGTCAGAAAAGGGCCAGAGACACTGGAGGCCTACTGACATGACATCACAAAGACCTCATCTGTGTTTAATTGAGAAAAAAACCTCTTACTGTCTTTTGAAGCGATCTTTAAACAGACTAAAAGTTAGAAAAGGGCCAGAGACACTGGGTAACTACTGACATGACATCATAAAGACCTCATCTGTGTTTAATTGAGAAAAAAAAAAGCTCTTACTGTCTTTTGAAGCGATCCTTAAACAGTCTGGGAGTCAGAAAAGGGCCAGAGACACTGGATGCCTACTGACATGACATCACAAAGACCTCATCTGTGTTTAATTGAGAAAAAAAACCTCTTACTGTCTTTTGAAGCGATCTTTAAACAGACTAAAAGTCAGAAAAGGGCCAGAGACACTGGATAACTACTGACATGACATCACAAAGACCTCACCTGTGTTTAATTGAGAAGAAAAAAACCTCTTACTGGCTTTTGAGGCCATCTTTAAACAGACTAAAAGTCAGAAAAGGGTCAGAGACACTGGATACCTACTGACATGACATCACAAGGACCTCATCTGTGTTTAATTGAGAAAAAAAACTTCTTACTATCTTTTGAAGCGATCCTTAAACAGTCTAGGAGTCATAAAAGGGCCAGAGACACTGGATGCCTACTGACATGACGTCACAAAGACCTCATCTGTGTTTAAATGAGAAGAAAAACCTCATACTGTCTTTTGAAGCGATCCTTAAACAGTGTAGGAGTCAGAAAAGGGCGAGAGACACTGGATGCCTACTGACATGACATCACAAAGACCTCATCTGTGTTTAATTGAGAAAAAAAACCTCATACTGTCTTTTGAAGCGATCCTTAAACAGTCTAGGAGTCATAAAAGGGCCAGAGACACTGGATGCCTACTGACATGACGTCACAAAGACCTCATCTGTGTTTAAATGAGAAGAAAAACCTCATACTGTCTTTTGAAGCGATCCTTAAACAGTCTAGGAGTCAGAAAAGGGCCAGAGACACTGGATGCCTACTGACATGACATCACAAAGACCTCACCTGTGTTTAGTAGACAAGAAAAAAACCTCTTACTGTCTTTTGAAGCGATCCTTAAACAGTCTAGTAGTAGGAAAAGGGCCAGAGACACTGGATGGCTACTGACATGACATCACAAAGACCTCATCTGTGTTTAATTGAGAAGAAAAAAACCTCTTACTGGCTTTTGGGGCGATCCTTAAACAGTCTAGGTGTCAGAAAAGGGCCAGAGACACTGGAGGCCTACTGACATGACATCACAAAGACCTCATCTGTGTTTAATTGAGAAAAAAACCTCTTACTGTCTTTTGAAGCGATCTTTAAACAGACTAAAAGTTAGAAAAGGGCCAGAGACACTGGGTAACTACTGACATGACATCATAAAGACCTCACCTGTGTTTAATTGAGAAGAAAAAACCCCTTACTGGCTTTTGAGGCCATCTTTAAACAGACTAAAAGTCAGAAAAGGGTCAGAGACACTGGATACCTACTGACATGACATCACAAGGACCTCATCTGTGTTTAATTGAGAAGAAAAACCTCATACTGTCTTTTGAAGCGATCCTTAAACAGTCTAGGAGTCAGAAAAGGTCCAGAGACACTGGATGCCTACTGACATGACGTCACAAAGACCTCATCTGTGTTTAATTGAGAAGAAAAACCTCATACTGTCTTTTGAAGCGATCCTTAAACAGTGTAGGAGTCAGAAAAGGGCGAGAGACACTGGATGCCTACTGACATGACATCACATAGACCTCATCTGTGCTTAATTGAGAAGAAAAACCTCTTACTGTCATTTGGAGCAATCCTTAAACAGTCTAGGAGTCAGAAAAGGGCCAGAGACACTGGATGCCTACTGACATGACATCCCAAAGACCTCATCTGTGTTTAATTGAGAAAAAAAACCTCTTACTGTCTTTTGAAGCAATCCTTAAACAGTCTAGGAGTCAGAAAAGGGCGAGAGACACTTGATGCCTACTGACATGACATCACAAAGACCTCATCTGTGTTTAATTGAGAAGAAAAAACCTCTTACTGTCTTTTGGAGCGATACTTAAACAGTCTAGGAGTCAGAAAAGGGCGAGAGACTCTGGATGACTACTGACATGACATTCACAAAGACCTCATCTGTGTTTAATTGAGAAAAAAAAAGCTCTTACTGTCTTTTGAAGCGATCCTTAAACAGTCTGGGAGTCAGAAAAGGGCCAGAGACACTGGATGCCTACTGACATGACATCACAAAGACCTCATCTGTGTTTAATTGAGAAAAAAAACCTCTTACTGTCTTTTGAAGCGATCTTTAAACAGACTAAAAGTCAGAAAAGGGCCAGAGACACTGGATAACTACTGACATGACATCACAAAGACCTCACCTGTGTTTAATTGAGAAGAAAAAAACCTCTTACTGGCTTTTGAGGCCATCTTTAAACAGACTAAAAGTCAGAAAAGGGTCAGAGACACTGGATACCTACTGACATGACATCACAAGGACCTCATCTGTGTTTAATTGAGAAAAAAAACTTCTTACTATCTTTTGAAGCGATCCTTAAACAGTCTAGGAGTCATAAAAGGGCCAGAGACACTGGATGCCTACTGACATGACGTCACAAAGACCTCATCTGTGTTTAAATGAGAAGAAAAACCTCATACTGTCTTTTGAAGCGATCCTTAAACAGTCTGGGAGTCAGAAAAGGGCCAGAGACACTGGATGCCTACTGACATGACATCACAAAGACCTCATCTGTGTTTAATTGAGAAAAAAAAAAGCTCTTACTGTCTTTTGAAGCGATCCTTAAACAGTCTGGGAGTCAGAAAAGGGCCAGAGACACTGGATGCCTACTGACATGACATCACAAAGACCTCATCTGTGTTTAATTGAGAAAAAAAACCTCTTACTGTCTTTTGAAGCGATCTTTAAACAGACTAAAAGTCAGAAAAGGGCCAGAGACACTGGATAACTACTGACATGACATCACAAAGACCTCACCTGTGTTTAATTGAGAAGAAAAAAACCTCTTACTGGCTTTTGAGGCCATCTTTAAACAGACTAAAAGTCAGAAAAGGGTCAGAGACACTGGATACCTACTGACATGACATCACAAGGACCTCATCTGTGTTTAATTGAGAAAAAAAACTTCTTACTATCTTTTGAAGCGATCCTTAAACAGTCTAGGAGTCATAAAAGGGCCAGAGACACTGGATGCCTACTGACATGACGTCACAAAGACCTCATCTGTGTTTAAATGAGAAGAAAAACCTCATACTGTCTTTTGAAGCGATCCTTAAACAGTGTAGGAGTCAGAAAAGGGCGAGAGACACTGGATGCCTACTGACATGACATCACAAAGACCTCATCTGTGTTTAATTGAGAAAAAAAACCTCATACTGTCTTTTGAAGCGATCCTTAAACAGTCTAGGAGTCATAAAAGGGCCAGAGACACTGGATGCCTACTGACATGACGTCACAAAGACCTCATCTGTGTTTAAATGAGAAGAAAAACCTCATACTGTCTTTTGAAGCGATCCTTAAACAGTCTAGGAGTCAGAAAAGGGCCAGAGACACTGGATGCCTACTGACATGACATCACAAAGACCTCACCTGTGTTTAGTAGACAAGAAAAAAACCTCTTACTGTCTTTTGAAGCGATCCTTAAACAGTCTAGTAGTAGGAAAAGGGCCAGAGACACTGGATGGCTACTGACATGACATCACAAAGACCTCATCTGTGTTTAATTGAGAAGAAAAAAACCTCTTACTGGCTTTTGGGGCGATCCTTAAACAGTCTAGGTGTCAGAAAAGGGCCAGAGACACTGGAGGCCTACTGACATGACATCACAAAGACCTCATCTGTGTTTAATTGAGAAAAAAACCTCTTACTGTCTTTTGAAGCGATCTTTAAACAGACTAAAAGTTAGAAAAGGGCCAGAGACACTGGGTAACTACTGACATGACATCATAAAGACCTCACCTGTGTTTAATTGAGAAGAAAAAACCCCTTACTGGCTTTTGAGGCCATCTTTAAACAGACTAAAAGTCAGAAAAGGGTCAGAGACACTGGATACCTACTGACATGACATCACAAGGACCTCATCTGTGTTTAATTGAGAAGAAAAACCTCATACTGTCTTTTGAAGCGATCCTTAAACAGTCTAGGAGTCAGAAAAGGTCCAGAGACACTGGATGCCTACTGACATGACGTCACAAAGACCTCATCTGTGTTTAATTGAGAAGAAAAACCTCATACTGTCTTTTGAAGCGATCCTTAAACAGTGTAGGAGTCAGAAAAGGGCGAGAGACACTGGATGCCTACTGACATGACATCACATAGACCTCATCTGTGCTTAATTGAGAAGAAAAACCTCTTACTGTCATTTGGAGCAATCCTTAAACAGTCTAGGAGTCAGAAAAGGGCCAGAGACACTGGATGCCTACTGACATGACATCCCAAAGACCTCATCTGTGTTTAATTGAGAAAAAAAACCTCTTACTGTCTTTTGAAGCAATCCTTAAACAGTCTAGGAGTCAGAAAAGGGCGAGAGACACTTGATGCCTACTGACATGACATCACAAAGACCTCATCTGTGTTTAATTGAGAAGAAAAAACCTCTTACTGTCTTTTGGAGCGATACTTAAACAGTCTAGGAGTCAGAAAAGGGCGAGAGACTCTGGATGACTACTGACATGACATTCACAAAGACCTCATCTGTGTTTAATTGAGAAAAAAAAAGCTCTTACTGTCTTTTGAAGCGATCCTTAAACAGTCTGGGAGTCAGAAAAGGGCCAGAGACACTGGATGCCTACTGACATGACATCACAAAGACCTCATCTGTGTTTAATTGAGAAAAAAAACCTCTTACTGTCTTTTGAAGCGATCTTTAAACAGACTAAAAGTCAGAAAAGGGCCAGAGACACTGGATAACTACTGACATGACATCACAAAGACCTCACCTGTGTTTAATTGAGAAGAAAAAAACCTCTTACTGGCTTTTGAGGCCATCTTTAAACAGACTAAAAGTCAGAAAAGGGTCAGAGACACTGGATACCTACTGACATGACATCACAAGGACCTCATCTGTGTTTAATTGAGAAAAAAAACTTCTTACTATCTTTTGAAGCGATCCTTAAACAGTCTAGGAGTCATAAAAGGGCCAGAGACACTGGATGCCTACTGACATGACGTCACAAAGACCTCATCTGTGTTTAAATGAGAAGAAAAACCTCATACTGTCTTTTGAAGCGATCCTTAAACAGTGTAGGAGTCAGAAAAGGGTGAGAGACACTGGATGCCTACTGACATGACATCACAAAGACCTCATCTGTGTTTAATTGAGAAGAAAAACCTCTTACTGTCATTTGGAGCGATCCTTAAACAGTCTAGGAGTCAGAAAAGGGCCAGAGACACTGGGTGCTTACTGACATGACATCACAAAGACCTCATCTGTGTTTAATTGAGAAAAAAAACCTCTTACTGTCTTTTGAAGCGATCTTTAAACAGACTAAAAGTCATAAAAGGGCCAGAGACACTGGATAACTACTGACATGACATCACAAAGACCTCACCTGTGTTTAATTGAGAAGAAAAAAACCTCTTACTGCCTTTTGGGGCGATCCTTAAACAGTCTAGGAGTCAGAAAAGGGCCAGAGACACTGGATACCTAATGACATGACATCACAAAGACCTCATCTGTCTTTAATTAAGAAAAAACCCTCTTACTGTCTTTTGAAGTGATCCTTAAACAGTCTAGGAGTCAGAAAAGGGCCAGAGACACTGGATGCCTACTGACATGACATCACAAAGACCTCATCTGTGTTTAATTGTGAAGAAAAAAACCTCTTACTGCCTTTTGGGGCGATCCTTAAACAGTCTAGGAGTCAGAAAAGGGCCAGAGACACTGGATGCCTACTGACATGACATCACAAAGACCTCATCTGTGTTTAATTGAGAAGAAAAACCTCTTACTACCTTTTGGGGCGATTTTTAAAAAGACTAAAAGTCAGAAAAGGGCCAGAGACACTGGATACCTAGTGACATGACATCACAAAGACATCATCTGTGTTTAATTGTGAAGAAAAAAACCTCTTACTGCCTTTTGGGGCGATCCTTAAACAGTCTAGGAGTCAGAAAAGGGCAAGAGACACTGGATACCTACCGACATGACATCACAAAGACCTCATCTGTGTTTAATGGTGAAAAAAAAAACCTCTTACTGCCTTTTGGGGCGATCCTTAAACAGTCTAGGAGTCAGAAAAGGGCCAGAGACACTGGACGCCTACTGACATGACATCACAAAGACCTCATCTGTGTTTAATTGAGAAAAAAACCTCTTACTGTCTTTTGAAGTGATCCTTAAAGAGTCTAGGAGTCAGAAAAGGGCCAGAGACACTGGATGCCTACTGACATGACATCACAAAGACCTCATCTGTGTTTAATTGAGAAGAAAAAAACCTCTTACTGCCTTTTGGGGCGATCCTTAAACAGTCTAGGAGTCAGAAAAGGGCCAGAGACACTGGATACCTAATGACATGACATCACAAAGACCTCATCTGTGTTTAATTGAGAAGAAAAAAACCACTTACTGCCTTTTGGGGCGATCCTTAAACAGTCTAGGAGTCAGAAAAGGGCCAGAGACACTGGATACCTACCGACATGACATCACAAAGACCTCATCTGTGTTTCATTGTGAAGAAAAAAACCTCTTACTGCCTTTTGGGGCGATCCTTAAACAGTCTACGAGTTAGAAAAGGGCCAGAGACACTGGATACCTACTGACATGACATCACAAAGACCTCATCTGTGTTTAATTGAGAAGAATAACCTCTTACTGTCTTTTGAAGCGATCCTTAAACAATCTAGGAGTCAGAAAAGGGCCAGAGACACTGGATGGCTAATGACATGACATCACAAAGACCTCATCTGTGTTTAATTGTGAAGAAAAAAACCTCTTACTGCCTTTTGGGGCGATCCTTAAACAGTCTAGGAGTCAGAAAAGGGCCAGAGACACTGGATGCCTACTGACATGACATCACAAAGACCTCACCTGTGTTTAATTGAGAAAAAAACCTCTTACTGCCTTTTGGGGCGATCCTTAAACAGTCTAGGAGTCAGAAAAGGGCGAGAGACACTGGATGCCTACTGACATGACATCACAAAGACCTCATCTGTGTTTAATTGAGAAGAAAAAACCTCTTACTGTCTTTTGGAGCGATACTTAAACAGTCTAGGAGTCAGAAAAGGGCGAGAGACTCTGGATGACTACTGACATGACATTCACAAAGACCTCATCTGTGTTTAATTGAGAAAAAAAAAAGCTCTTACTGTCTTTTGAAGCGATCCTTAAACAGTCTGGGAGTCAGAAAAGGGCCAGAGACACTGGATGCCTACTGACATGACATCACAAAGACCTCATCTGTGTTTAATTGAGAAAAAAAACCTCTTACTGTCTTTTGAAGCGATCTTTAAACAGACTAAAAGTCAGAAAAGGGCCAGAGACACTGGATAACTACTGACATGACATCACAAAGACCTCATCTGTGTTTAATTGTGAAGAAAAAAACCTCTTACTGCCTTTTGGGGCGATCCTTAAACAGTCTAGGAGTCAGAAAAGGGCCAGAGACACTGGATGCCTACTGACATGACATCACAAAGACCTCATCTGTGTTTAATTGAGAAGAAAAACCTCTTACTACCTTTTGGGGCGATTTTTAAAAAGACTAAAAGTCAGAAAAGGGCCAGAGACACTGGATACCTAGTGACATGACATCACAAAGACATCATCTGTGTTTAATTGTGAAGAAAAAAACCTCTTACTGCCTTTTGGGGCGATCCTTAAACAGTCTAGGAGTCAGAAAAGGGCAAGAGACACTGGATACCTACCGACATGACATCACAAAGACCTCATCTGTGTTTAATGGTGAAAAAAAAAACCTCTTACTGCCTTTTGGGGCGATCCTTAAACAGTCTAGGAGTCAGAAAAGGGCCAGAGACACTGGACGCCTACTGACATGACATCACAAAGACCTCATCTGTGTTTAATTGAGAAAAAAACCTCTTACTGTCTTTTGAAGTGATCCTTAAAGAGTCTAGGAGTCAGAAAAGGGCCAGAGACACTGGATGCCTACTGACATGACATCACAAAGACCTCATCTGTGTTTAATTGAGAAGAAAAAAACCTCTTACTGCCTTTTGGGGCGATCCTTAAACAGTCTAGGAGTCAGAAAAGGGCCAGAGACACTGGATACCTAATGACATGACATCACAAAGACCTCATCTGTGTTTAATTGAGAAGAAAAAAACCACTTACTGCCTTTTGGGGCGATCCTTAAACAGTCTAGGAGTCAGAAAAGGGCCAGAGACACTGGATACCTACCGACATGACATCACAAAGACCTCATCTGTGTTTAATTGTGAAGAAAAAAACCTCTTACTGCCTTTTGGGGCGATCCTTAAACAGTCTACGAGTTAGAAAAGGGCCAGAGACACTGGATACCTACTGACATGACATCACAAAGACCTCATCTGTGTTTAATTGAGAAGAATAACCTCTTACTGTCTTTTGAAGCGATCCTTAAACAATCTAGGAGTCAGAAAAGGGCCAGAGACACTGGATGGCTAATGACATGACATCACAAAGACCTCATCTGTGTTTAATTGTGAAGAAAAAAACCTCTTACTGCCTTTTGGGGCGATCCTTAAACAGTCTAGGAGTCAGAAAAGGGCCAGAGACACTGGATGCCTACTGACATGACATCACAAAGACCTCACCTGTGTTTAATTGAGAAAAAAACCTCTTACTGCCTTTTGGGGCGATCCTTAAACAGTCTAGGAGTCAGAAAAGGGCCAGAGACACTGGATGCCTACTAACATGACATCACAAAGACCTCATCTGTGTTTATTTGAGAAAAAAACCTCTTACTGCCTTTTGGGGCGATCCTTAAACAGTCTAGGAGTCAGAAAAGGGCCAGAGACACTGGATGCCTACTAACATGACATCACAAAGACCTCATCTGTGTTTATTTGAGAAAAAAAACCACTTACTGTCTTTTGAAGTGATCCTTAAACAGTCTAGGAGTCAGAAAAGGGCCAGAGACACTGGATGCCTACTGACATGACATCACAAAGACCTCATCTGTGTTTAATTGAGAAGAAAAAAACCACTTACTGCCTTTTGGGGCGATCCTTAAACAGTCTGGGAGTCAGAAAAGGGCCAGAGACACTGGATGCCTACTGACATGACATCACAAAGACCTCATCTGTGTTTAATTGAGAAAAAAAAAAGCTCTTACTGTCTTTTGAAGCGATCCTTAAACAGTCTGGGAGTCAGAAAAGGGCCAGAGACACTGGATGCCTACTGACATGACATCACAAAGACCTCATCTGTGTTTAATTGAGAAAAAAAACCTCTTACTGTCTTTTGAAGCGATCTTTAAACAGACTAAAAGTCAGAAAAGGGCCAGAGACACTGGATAACTACTGACATGACATCACAAAGACCTCACCTGTGTTTAATTGAGAAGAAAAAAACCTCTTACTGGCTTTTGAGGCCATCTTTAAACAGACTAAAAGTCAGAAAAGGGTCAGAGACACTGGATACCTACTGACATGACATCACAAGGACCTCATCTGTGTTTAATTGAGAAAAAAAACTTCTTACTATCTTTTGAAGCGATCCTTAAACAGTCTAGGAGTCATAAAAGGGCCAGAGACACTGGATGCCTACTGACATGACGTCACAAAGACCTCATCTGTGTTTAAATGAGAAGAAAAACCTCATACTGTCTTTTGAAGCGATCCTTAAACAGTGTAGGAGTCAGAAAAGGGCGAGAGACACTGGATGCCTACTGACATGACATCACAAAGACCTCATCTGTGTTTAATTGAGAAAAAAAACCTCATACTGTCTTTTGAAGCGATCCTTAAACAGTCTAGGAGTCATAAAAGGGCCAGAGACACTGGATGCCTACTGACATGACGTCACAAAGACCTCATCTGTGTTTAAATGAGAAGAAAAACCTCATACTGTCTTTTGAAGCGATCCTTAAACAGTCTAGGAGTCAGAAAAGGGCCAGAGACACTGGATGCCTACTGACATGACATCACAAAGACCTCACCTGTGTTTAGTAGACAAGAAAAAAACCTCTTACTGTCTTTTGAAGCGATCCTTAAACAGTCTAGTAGTAGGAAAAGGGCCAGAGACACTGGATGGCTACTGACATGACATCACAAAGACCTCATCTGTGTTTAATTGAGAAGAAAAAAACCTCTTACTGGCTTTTGGGGCGATCCTTAAACAGTCTAGGTGTCAGAAAAGGGCCAGAGACACTGGAGGCCTACTGACATGACATCACAAAGACCTCATCTGTGTTTAATTGAGAAAAAAACCTCTTACTGTCTTTTGAAGCGATCTTTAAACAGACTAAAAGTTAGAAAAGGGCCAGAGACACTGGGTAACTACTGACATGACATCATAAAGACCTCACCTGTGTTTAATTGAGAAGAAAAAACCCCTTACTGGCTTTTGAGGCCATCTTTAAACAGACTAAAAGTCAGAAAAGGGTCAGAGACACTGGATACCTACTGACATGACATCACAAGGACCTCATCTGTGTTTAATTGAGAAGAAAAACCTCATACTGTCTTTTGAAGCGATCCTTAAACAGTCTAGGAGTCAGAAAAGGTCCAGAGACACTGGATGCCTACTGACATGACGTCACAAAGACCTCATCTGTGTTTAATTGAGAAGAAAAACCTCATACTGTCTTTTGAAGCGATCCTTAAACAGTGTAGGAGTCAGAAAAGGGCGAGAGACACTGGATGCCTACTGACATGACATCACATAGACCTCATCTGTGCTTAATTGAGAAGAAAAACCTCTTACTGTCATTTGGAGCAATCCTTAAACAGTCTAGGAGTCAGAAAAGGGCCAGAGACACTGGATGCCTACTGACATGACATCCCAAAGACCTCATCTGTGTTTAATTGAGAAAAAAAACCTCTTACTGTCTTTTGAAGCAATCCTTAAACAGTCTAGGAGTCAGAAAAGGGCGAGAGACACTTGATGCCTACTGACATGACATCACAAAGACCTCATCTGTGTTTAATTGAGAAGAAAAAACCTCTTACTGTCTTTTGGAGCGATACTTAAACAGTCTAGGAGTCAGAAAAGGGCGAGAGACTCTGGATGACTACTGACATGACATTCACAAAGACCTCATCTGTGTTTAATTGAGAAAAAAAAAGCTCTTACTGTCTTTTGAAGCGATCCTTAAACAGTCTGGGAGTCAGAAAAGGGCCAGAGACACTGGATGCCTACTGACATGACATCACAAAGACCTCATCTGTGTTTAATTGAGAAAAAAAACCTCTTACTGTCTTTTGAAGCGATCTTTAAACAGACTAAAAGTCAGAAAAGGGCCAGAGACACTGGATAACTACTGACATGACATCACAAAGACCTCACCTGTGTTTAATTGAGAAGAAAAAAACCTCTTACTGGCTTTTGAGGCCATCTTTAAACAGACTAAAAGTCAGAAAAGGGTCAGAGACACTGGATACCTACTGACATGACATCACAAGGACCTCATCTGTGTTTAATTGAGAAAAAAAACTTCTTACTATCTTTTGAAGCGATCCTTAAACAGTCTAGGAGTCATAAAAGGGCCAGAGACACTGGATGCCTACTGACATGACGTCACAAAGACCTCATCTGTGTTTAAATGAGAAGAAAAACCTCATACTGTCTTTTGAAGCGATCCTTAAACAGTGTAGGAGTCAGAAAAGGGTGAGAGACACTGGATGCCTACTGACATGACATCACAAAGACCTCATCTGTGTTTAATTGAGAAGAAAAACCTCTTACTGTCATTTGGAGCGATCCTTAAACAGTCTAGGAGTCAGAAAAGGGCCAGAGACACTGGGTGCTTACTGACATGACATCACAAAGACCTCATCTGTGTTTAATTGAGAAAAAAAACCTCTTACTGTCTTTTGAAGCGATCTTTAAACAGACTAAAAGTCATAAAAGGGCCAGAGACACTGGATAACTACTGACATGACATCACAAAGACCTCACCTGTGTTTAATTGAGAAGAAAAAAACCTCTTACTGCCTTTTGGGGCGATCCTTAAACAGTCTAGGAGTCAGAAAAGGGCCAGAGACACTGGATACCTAATGACATGACATCACAAAGACCTCATCTGTCTTTAATTAAGAAAAAACCCTCTTACTGTCTTTTGAAGTGATCCTTAAACAGTCTAGGAGTCAGAAAAGGGCCAGAGACACTGGATGCCTACTGACATGACATCACAAAGACCTCATCTGTGTTTAATTGTGAAGAAAAAAACCTCTTACTGCCTTTTGGGGCGATCCTTAAACAGTCTAGGAGTCAGAAAAGGGCCAGAGACACTGGATGCCTACTGACATGACATCACAAAGACCTCATCTGTGTTTAATTGAGAAGAAAAACCTCTTACTACCTTTTGGGGCGATTTTTAAAAAGACTAAAAGTCAGAAAAGGGCCAGAGACACTGGATACCTAGTGACATGACATCACAAAGACATCATCTGTGTTTAATTGTGAAGAAAAAAACCTCTTACTGCCTTTTGGGGCGATCCTTAAACAGTCTAGGAGTCAGAAAAGGGCAAGAGACACTGGATACCTACCGACATGACATCACAAAGACCTCATCTGTGTTTAATGGTGAAAAAAAAAACCTCTTACTGCCTTTTGGGGCGATCCTTAAACAGTCTAGGAGTCAGAAAAGGGCCAGAGACACTGGACGCCTACTGACATGACATCACAAAGACCTCATCTGTGTTTAATTGAGAAAAAAACCTCTTACTGTCTTTTGAAGTGATCCTTAAAGAGTCTAGGAGTCAGAAAAGGGCCAGAGACACTGGATGCCTACTGACATGACATCACAAAGACCTCATCTGTGTTTAATTGAGAAGAAAAAAACCTCTTACTGCCTTTTGGGGCGATCCTTAAACAGTCTAGGAGTCAGAAAAGGGCCAGAGACACTGGATACCTAATGACATGACATCACAAAGACCTCATCTGTGTTTAATTGAGAAGAAAAAAACCACTTACTGCCTTTTGGGGCGATCCTTAAACAGTCTAGGAGTCAGAAAAGGGCCAGAGACACTGGATACCTACCGACATGACATCACAAAGACCTCATCTGTGTTTAATTGTGAAGAAAAAAACCTCTTACTGCCTTTTGGGGCGATCCTTAAACAGTCTACGAGTTAGAAAAGGGCCAGAGACACTGGATACCTACTGACATGACATCACAAAGACCTCATCTGTGTTTAATTGAGAAGAATAACCTCTTACTGTCTTTTGAAGCGATCCTTAAACAATCTAGGAGTCAGAAAAGGGCCAGAGACACTGGATGGCTAATGACATGACATCACAAAGACCTCATCTGTGTTTAATTGTGAAGAAAAAAACCTCTTACTGCCTTTTGGGGCGATCCTTAAACAGTCTAGGAGTCAGAAAAGGGCCAGAGACACTGGATGCCTACTGACATGACATCACAAAGACCTCACCTGTGTTTAATTGAGAAAAAAACCTCTTACTGCCTTTTGGGGCGATCCTTAAACAGTCTAGGAGTCAGAAAAGGGCGAGAGACACTGGATGCCTACTGACATGACATCACAAAGACCTCATCTGTGTTTAATTGAGAAGAAAAAACCTCTTACTGTCTTTTGGAGCGATACTTAAACAGTCTAGGAGTCAGAAAAGGGCGAGAGACTCTGGATGACTACTGACATGACATTCACAAAGACCTCATCTGTGTTTAATTGAGAAAAAAAAAAGCTCTTACTGTCTTTTGAAGCGATCCTTAAACAGTCTGGGAGTCAGAAAAGGGCCAGAGACACTGGATGCCTACTGACATGACATCACAAAGACCTCATCTGTGTTTAATTGAGAAAAAAAACCTCTTACTGTCTTTTGAAGCGATCTTTAAACAGACTAAAAGTCAGAAAAGGGCCAGAGACACTGGATAACTACTGACATGACATCACAAAGACCTCACCTGTGTTTAATTGAGAAGAAAAAAACCTCTTACTGGCTTTTGAGGCCATCTTTAAACAGACTAAAAGTCAGAAAAGGGTCAGAGACACTGGATACCTACTGACATGACATCACAAGGACCTCATCTGTGTTTAATTGAGAAAAAAAACTTCTTACTATCTTTTGAAGCGATCCTTAAACAGTCTAGGAGTCATAAAAGGGCCAGAGACACTGGATGCCTACTGACATGACGTCACAAAGACCTCATCTGTGTTTAAATGAGAAGAAAAACCTCATACTGTCTTTTGAAGCGATCCTTAAACAGTGTAGGAGTCAGAAAAGGGTGAGAGACACTGGATGCCTACTGACATGACATCACAAAGACCTCATCTGTGTTTAATTGAGAAGAAAAACCTCTTACTGTCATTTGGAGCGATCCTTAAACAGTCTAGGAGTCAGAAAAGGGCCAGAGACACTGGGTGCTTACTGACATGACATCACAAAGACCTCATCTGTGTTTAATTGAGAAAAAAAACCTCTTACTGTCTTTTGAAGCGATCTTTAAACAGACTAAAAGTCATAAAAGGGCCAGAGACACTGGATAACTACTGACATGACATCACAAAGACCTCACCTGTGTTTAATTGAGAAGAAAAAAACCTCTTACTGCCTTTTGGGGCGATCCTTAAACAGTCTAGGAGTCAGAAAAGGGCCAGAGACACTGGATACCTAATGACATGACATCACAAAGACCTCATCTGTCTTTAATTAAGAAAAAACCCTCTTACTGTCTTTTGAAGTGATCCTTAAACAGTCTAGGAGTCAGAAAAGGGCCAGAGACACTGGATGCCTACTGACATGACATCACAAAGACCTCATCTGTGTTTAATTGTGAAGAAAAAAACCTCTTACTGCCTTTTGGGGCGATCCTTAAACAGTCTAGGAGTCAGAAAAGGGCCAGAGACACTGGATGCCTACTGACATGACATCACAAAGACCTCATCTGTGTTTAATTGAGAAGAAAAACCTCTTACTACCTTTTGGGGCGATTTTTAAAAAGACTAAAAGTCAGAAAAGGGCCAGAGACACTGGATACCTAGTGACATGACATCACAAAGACATCATCTGTGTTTAATTGTGAAGAAAAAAACCTCTTACTGCCTTTTGGGGCGATCCTTAAACAGTCTAGGAGTCAGAAAAGGGCAAGAGACACTGGATACCTACCGACATGACATCACAAAGACCTCATCTGTGTTTAATGGTGAAAAAAAAAACCTCTTACTGCCTTTTGGGGCGATCCTTAAACAGTCTAGGAGTCAGAAAAGGGCCAGAGACACTGGACGCCTACTGACATGATATCACAAAGACCTCATCTGTGTTTAATTGAGAAAAAAACCTCTTACTGTCTTTTGAAGTGATCCTTAAAGAGTCTAGGAGTCAGAAAAGGGCCAGAGACACTGGATGCCTACTGACATGACATCACAAAGACCTCATCTGTGTTTAATTGAGAAGAAAAAAACCTCTTACTGCCTTTTGGGGCGATCCTTAAACAGTCTAGGAGTCAGAAAAGGGCCAGAGACACTGGATACCTAATGACATGACATCACAAAGACCTCATCTGTGTTTAATTGAGAAGAAAAAAACCACTTACTGCCTTTTGGGGCGATCCTTAAACAGTCTAGGAGTCAGAAAAGGGCCAGAGACACTGGATACCTACCGACATGACATCACAAAGACCTCATCTGTGTTTAATTGTGAAGAAAAAAACCTCTTACTGCCTTTTGGGGCGATCCTTAAACAGTCTACGAGTTAGAAAAGGGCCAGAGACACTGGATACCTACTGACATGACATCACAAAGACCTCATCTGTGTTTAATTGAGAAGAATAACCTCTTACTGTCTTTTGAAGCGATCCTTAAACAATCTAGGAGTCAGAAAAGGGCCAGAGACACTGGATGGCTAATGACATGACATCACAAAGACCTCATCTGTGTTTAATTGTGAAGAAAAAAACCTCTTACTGCCTTTTGGGGCGATCCTTAAACAGTCTAGGAGTCAGAAAAGGGCCAGAGACACTGGATGCCTACTGACATGACATCACAAAGACCTCACCTGTGTTTAATTGAGAAAAAAACCTCTTACTGCCTTTTGGGGCGATCCTTAAACAGTCTAGGAGTCAGAAAAGGGCCAGAGACACTGGATGCCTACTAACATGACATCACAAAGACCTCATCTGTGTTTATTTGAGAAAAAAACCTCTTACTGCCTTTTGGGGCGATCCTTAAACAGTCTAGGAGTCAGAAAAGGGCCAGAGACACTGGATGCCTACTAACATGACATCACAAAGACCTCATCTGTGTTTATTTGAGAAAAAAAACCACTTACTGTCTTTTGAAGTGATCCTTAAACAGTCTAGGAGTCAGAAAAGGGCCAGAGACACTGGATGCCTACTGACATGACATCACAAAGACCTCATCTGTGTTTAATTGAGAAGAAAAAAACCACTTACTGCCTTTTGGGGCGATCCTTAAACAGTCTAGGAGTCAGAAAAGGGCCAGAGACACTGGATACCTACTGACATGACATCACAAAGACCTCATCTGTGTTTAATTGAGAAAAAAAAACCACTTACTGCCTTTTGGGGCGATCCTTAAACAGTCTAGGAGTCAGAAAAGGGCCAGAGACACTGGATGGCTAATGACATGACATCACAAAGACCTCATCTGTGTTTAATTGAGAAAAAAACCTCTTACTGCCTTTTGGGGCGATCCTTAAACAGTCTAGGAGTCAGAAAAGGGCCAGAGACACTGCATACCTACTGACATGACATCACAAAGACCTCCTCTGTGTTTAATTGAGAAAAAAAACCTCTTACTGTCTTTTGAAGCGATCCTTAAACAGTCTAGGAGTCAGAAAAGGGCCAGAGACACTGGATACCTACTGACATGACATCACAAAGACCTCATCTGTGTTTAATTGAGAAGAAAAACCTCTTACTACCTTTTGGGGTGATTTTTAAAAAGACTAAAAGTCAGAAAAGGGCCAGAGACACTGGATACCTACTGACATGACATCACAAAGACCTCATCTGTGTTTAATTGTGAAGAAAAAAAACTCTTACTGCCTTTTGGGGCGATCCTTAAACAGTCTAGGAGTCAGAAAAGGGCCAGAGACACTGGATGCCTACTGACATGACATCACAAAGACCTCACCTGTGTTTAATTGAGAAAAAAACCTCTTACTGCCTTTTGGGGCGATCCTTAAACAGTCTAGGAGTCAGAAAAGGGCGAGAGACACTGGATGCCTACTGACATGACATCACAAAGACCTCATCTGTGTTTAATTGAGAAGAAAAAACCTCTTACTGTCTTTTGGAGCGATACTTAAACAGTCTAGGAGTCAGAAAAGGGCGAGAGACTCTGGATGACTACTGACATGACATTCACAAAGACCTCATCTGTGTTTAATTGAGAAAAAAAAAAGCTCTTACTGTCTTTTGAAGCGATCCTTAAACAGTCTGGGAGTCAGAAAAGGGCCAGAGACACTGGATGCCTACTGACATGACATCACAAAGACCTCATCTGTGTTTAATTGAGAAAAAAAACCTCTTACTGTCTTTTGAAGCGATCTTTAAACAGACTAAAAGTCAGAAAAGGGCCAGAGACACTGGATAACTACTGACATGACATCACAAAGACCTCACCTGTGTTTAATTGAGAAGAAAAAAACCTCTTACTGGCTTTTGAGGCCATCTTTAAACAGACTAAAAGTCAGAAAAGGGTCAGAGACACTGGATACCTACTGACATGACATCACAAGGACCTCATCTGTGTTTAATTGAGAAAAAAAACTTCTTACTATCTTTTGAAGCGATCCTTAAACAGTCTAGGAGTCATAAAAGGGCCAGAGACACTGGATGCCTACTGACATGACGTCACAAAGACCTCATCTGTGTTTAAATGAGAAGAAAAACCTCATACTGTCTTTTGAAGCGATCCTTAAACAGTGTAGGAGTCAGAAAAGGGTGAGAGACACTGGATGCCTACTGACATGACATCACAAAGACCTCATCTGTGTTTAATTGAGAAGAAAAACCTCTTACTGTCATTTGGAGCGATCCTTAAACAGTCTAGGAGTCAGAAAAGGGCCAGAGACACTGGGTGCTTACTGACATGACATCACAAAGACCTCATCTGTGTTTAATTGAGAAAAAAAACCTCTTACTGTCTTTTGAAGCGATCTTTAAACAGACTAAAAGTCATAAAAGGGCCAGAGACACTGGATAACTACTGACATGACATCACAAAGACCTCACCTGTGTTTAATTGAGAAGAAAAAAACCTCTTACTGCCTTTTGGGGCGATCCTTAAACAGTCTAGGAGTCAGAAAAGGGCCAGAGACACTGGATACCTAATGACATGACATCACAAAGACCTCATCTGTCTTTAATTAAGAAAAAACCCTCTTACTGTCTTTTGAAGTGATCCTTAAACAGTCTAGGAGTCAGAAAAGGGCCAGAGACACTGGATGCCTACTGACATGACATCACAAAGACCTCATCTGTGTTTAATTGTGAAGAAAAAAACCTCTTACTGCCTTTTGGGGCGATCCTTAAACAGTCTAGGAGTCAGAAAAGGGCCAGAGACACTGGATGCCTACTGACATGACATCACAAAGACCTCATCTGTGTTTAATTGAGAAGAAAAACCTCTTACTACCTTTTGGGGCGATTTTTAAAAAGACTAAAAGTCAGAAAAGGGCCAGAGACACTGGATACCTAGTGACATGACATCACAAAGACATCATCTGTGTTTAATTGTGAAGAAAAAAACCTCTTACTGCCTTTTGGGGCGATCCTTAAACAGTCTAGGAGTCAGAAAAGGGCAAGAGACACTGGATACCTACCGACATGACATCACAAAGACCTCATCTGTGTTTAATGGTGAAAAAAAAAACCTCTTACTGCCTTTTGGGGCGATCCTTAAACAGTCTAGGAGTCAGAAAAGGGCCAGAGACACTGGACGCCTACTGACATGACATCACAAAGACCTCATCTGTGTTTAATTGAGAAAAAAACCTCTTACTGTCTTTTGAAGTGATCCTTAAAGAGTCTAGGAGTCAGAAAAGGGCCAGAGACACTGGATGCCTACTGACATGACATCACAAAGACCTCATCTGTGTTTAATTGAGAAGAAAAAAACCTCTTACTGCCTTTTGGGGCGATCCTTAAACAGTCTAGGAGTCAGAAAAGGGCCAGAGACACTGGATACCTAATGACATGACATCACAAAGACCTCATCTGTGTTTAATTGAGAAGAAAAAAACCACTTACTGCCTTTTGGGGCGATCCTTAAACAGTCTAGGAGTCAGAAAAGGGCCAGAGACACTGGATACCTACCGACATGACATCACAAAGACCTCATCTGTGTTTAATTGTGAAGAAAAAAACCTCTTACTGCCTTTTGGGGCGATCCTTAAACAGTCTACGAGTTAGAAAAGGGCCAGAGACACTGGATACCTACTGACATGACATCACAAAGACCTCATCTGTGTTTAATTGAGAAGAATAACCTCTTACTGTCTTTTGAAGCGATCCTTAAACAATCTAGGAGTCAGAAAAGGGCCAGAGACACTGGATGGCTAATGACATGACATCACAAAGACCTCATCTGTGTTTAATTGTGAAGAAAAAAACCTCTTACTGCCTTTTGGGGCGATCCTTAAACAGTCTAGGAGTCAGAAAAGGGCCAGAGACACTGGATGCCTACTGACATGACATCACAAAGACCTCACCTGTGTTTAATTGAGAAAAAAACCTCTTACTGCCTTTTGGGGCGATCCTTAAACAGTCTAGGAGTCAGAAAAGGGCCAGAGACACTGGATGCCTACTAACATGACATCACAAAGACCTCATCTGTGTTTATTTGAGAAAAAAACCTCTTACTGCCTTTTGGGGCGATCCTTAAACAGTCTAGGAGTCAGAAAAGGGCCAGAGACACTGGATGCCTACTAACATGACATCACAAAGACCTCATCTGTGTTTATTTGAGAAAAAAAACCACTTACTGTCTTTTGAAGTGATCCTTAAACAGTCTAGGAGTCAGAAAAGGGCCAGAGACACTGGATGCCTACTGACATGACATCACAAAGACCTCATCTGTGTTTAATTGAGAAGAAAAAAACCACTTACTGCCTTTTGGGGCGATCCTTAAACAGTCTAGGAGTCAGAAAAGGGCCAGAGACACTGGATACCTACTGACATGACATCACAAAGACCTCATCTGTGTTTAATTGAGAAAAAAAAACCACTTACTGCCTTTTGGGGCGATCCTTAAACAGTCTAGGAGTCAGAAAAGGGCCAGAGACACTGGATGGCTAATGACATGACATCACAAAGACCTCATCTGTGTTTAATTGAGAAAAAAACCTCTTACTGCCTTTTGGGGCGATCCTTAAACAGTCTAGGAGTCAGAAAAGGGCCAGAGACACTGCATACCTACTGACATGACATCACAAAGACCTCCTCTGTGTTTAATTGAGAAAAAAAACCTCTTACTGTCTTTTGAAGCGATCCTTAAACAGTCTAGGAGTCAGAAAAGGGCCAGAGACACTGGATACCTACTGACATGACATCACAAAGACCTCATCTGTGTTTAATTGAGAAGAAAAACCTCTTACTACCTTTTGGGGTGATTTTTAAAAAGACTAAAAGTCAGAAAAGGGCCAGAGACACTGGATACCTACTGACATGACATCACAAAGACCTCATCTGTGTTTAATTGTGAAGAAAAAAAACTCTTACTGCCTTTTGGGGCGATCCTTAAACAGTCTACGAGTTAGAAAAGGGCCAGAGACACTGGATACCTACTGACATGACATCACAAAGACCTCATCTGTGTTTAATTGAGAAGAATAACCTCTTACTGTCTTTTGAAGCGATCCTTAAACAATCTAGGAGTCAGAAAAGGGCCAGAGACACTGGATGGCTAATGACATGACATCACAAAGACCTCATCTGTGTTTAATTGTGAAGAAAAAAACCTCTTACTGCCTTTTGGGGCGATCCTTAAACAGTCTAGGAGTCAGAAAAGGGCCAGAGACACTGGATGCCTACTGACATGACATCACAAAGACCTCACCTGTGTTTAATTGAGAAAAAAACCTCTTACTGCCTTTTGGGGCGATCCTTAAACAGTCTAGGAGTCAGAAAAGGGCCAGAGACACTGGATGCCTACTAACATGACATCACAAAGACCTCATCTGTGTTTATTTGAGAAAAAAACCTCTTACTGCCTTTTGGGGCGATCCTTAAACAGTCTAGGAGTCAGAAAAGGGCCAGAGACACTGGATGCCTACTAACATGACATCACAAAGACCTCATCTGTGTTTATTTGAGAAAAAAAACCACTTACTGTCTTTTGAAGTGATCCTTAAACAGTCTAGGAGTCAGAAAAGGGCCAGAGACACTGGATGCCTACTGACATGACATCACAAAGACCTCATCTGTGTTTAATTGAGAAGAAAAAAACCACTTACTGCCTTTTGGGGCGATCCTTAAACAGTCTAGGAGTCAGAAAAGGGCCAGAGACACTGGATACCTACTGACATGACATCACAAAGACCTCATCTGTGTTTACTTGAGAAGAAAAACCTCTTACTGTCTTTTGAAGCGATCCTTAAACAGTCTAGGAGTCAGAAAAGGGCCAGAGACACTGGATGGCTAATGACATGACATCACAAAGACCTCATCTGTGTTTAAATGAGAAAAAAACCTCTTACTGCCTTTTGGGGCGATCCTTAAACAGTCTAGGAGTCAGAAAAGGGCCAGAGACACTGCATGCCTACTGACATGACATCACAAAGACCTCCTCTGTGTTTAATTGAGAAAAAAAACCTCTTACTGTCTTTTGAAGCGATCCTTAAACAGTCTAGGAGTCAGAAAAGGGCCAGAGACACTGGATACCTACTGACATGACATCACAAAGACCTCATCTGTGTTTAATTGAGAAGAAAAACCTCTTACTACCTTTTGGGGTGATTTTTAAAAAGACTAAAAGTGAGAAAAGGGCCAGAGACACTGGATACCTACTGACATGACATCACAAAGACCTCATCTGTGTTTAATTGTGAAGAAAAAAACCTCTTACTGCCTTTTGGGGCGATCCTTAAACAGTCTAGGAGTCAGAAAAGGGCCAGAGACACTGGATACCTACTGACATGACATCACAAAGACCTCATCTGTGTTTAATTGAGAAGAAAAACCTCTTACTGTCTTTTGAAGCGATCCTTAAACAGTCTAGGAGTCAGAAAAGGGCCAGAGACACTGGATGGCTAATGACATGACATCACAAAGACCTCATCTGTGTTTAATTGAGAAAAAAACCTCTTACTGCCTTTTGGGGCGATCCTTAAACAGTCTAGGAGTCAGAAAAGGGCCAGAGACACTGCATGCCTACTGACATGACATCACAAAGACCTCCTCTGTGTTTAATTGAGAAAAAAAACCTCTTACTGTCTTTTGAAGCGATCCTTAAACAGTCTAGGAGTCAGAAAAGGGCCAGAGACACTGGATACCTACTGACATGACATCACAAAGACCTCATCTGTGTTTAATTGAGAAGAAAAACCTCTTACTACCTTTTGGGGCGATTTTTAAAAAGACTAAAAGTCAGAAAAGGGCCAGAGACACTGGATACCTACTGACATGACATCACAAAGACCTCATCTGTGTTTAATTGAGAAGAAAAACCTCTTACTACCTTTTGGGGCGATTTTTAAAAAGACTAAAAGTCAGAAAAGGGCCAGAGACACTGGATACCTACTGATATGACATCACAAAGACCTCATCTGTGTTTAATTGAGAAGAAAAACATCTTACTACCTTTTGGGGCGATTTTTAAAAAGACTAAAAGTCAGAAAAGGGCCAGAGACACTGGATACCTACTGACATGACATCACAAAGACCTCATCTGTGTTTAATTGAGAAGAAAAACCTCTTACTGTCTTTTGAAGCGATCCTTAAACAGTCTAGGAGTCAGAAAAGGGCCAGAGACACTGGATACCTACTGATATGACATCACAAAGACCTCATCTGTGTTTAATTGTGAAGAAAAAAACCTCTTACTGCCTTTTGGGGCGATCCTTAAACAGTCTAGGAGTCAGAAAAGGGCCAGAGACACTGGATACCTACTGACATGACATCACAAAGACCTCATCTGTGTTTAATTGAGAAGAAAAACCTCTTACTGTCTTTTGAAGCGATCCTTAAACAGTCTAGGAGTCAGAAAAGGGCCAGAGACACTGGATGGCTAATGACATGACATCACAAAGACCTCATCTGTGTTTAATTGAGAAAAAAACCTCTTACTGCCTTTTGGGGCGATCCTTAAACAGTCTAGGAGTCAGAAAAGGGCCAGAGACACTGCATGCCTACTGACATGACATCACAAAGACCTCATCTGTGTTTAATTGAGAAGAAAAACCTCTTACTACCTTTTGGGGCGATTTTTAAAAAGACTAAAAGTCAGAAAAGGGCCAGAGACACTGGATACCTACTGACATGACATCACAAAGACCTCATCTGTGTTTAATTGAGAAGAAAAACCTCTTACTACCTTTTGGGGCGATTTTTAAAAAGACTAAAAGTCAGAAAAGGGCCAGAGACACTGGATACCTACTGATATGACATCACAAAGACCTCATCTGTGTTTAATTGAGAAGAAAAACATCTTACTACCTTTTGGGGCGATTTTTAAAAAGACTAAAAGTCAGAAAAGGGCCAGAGACACTGGATACCTACTGACATGACATCACAAAGACCTCATCTGTGTTTAATTGAGAAGAAAAACCTCTTACTACCTTTTGGGGCGATTTTTAAAAAGACTAAAAGTCAGAAAAGGGCCAGAGACACTGGATACCTACTGATATGACATCACAAAGACCTCATCTGTGTTTAATTGAGAAGAAAAACATCTTACTACCTTTTGGGGCGATTTTTAAAAAGACTAAAAGTCAGAAAAGGGCCAGAGACACTGGATACCTACTGACATGACATCACAAAGACCTCATCTGTGTTTAATTGAGAAGAAAAACCTCTTACTGTCTTTTGAAGCGATCCTTAAACAGTCTAGGAGTCAGAAAAGGGACAGAGACACTGGATACCTACTGATATGACATCACAAAGACCTCATCTGTGTTTAATTGTGAAGAAAAAAACCTCTTACTGCCTTTTGGGGCGATCCTTAAACAGTCTAGGAGTCAGAAAAGGGCCAGAGACACTGGATACCTACTGACATGACATCACAAAGACCTCATCTGTGTTTAATTGAGAAGAAAAACCTCTTACTGTCTTTTGAAGCGATCCTTAAACAGTCTAGGAGTCAGAAAAGGGCCAGAGACACTGGATGGCTAATGACATGACATCACAAAGACCTCATCTGTGTTTAATTGAGAAAAAAACCTCTTACTGCCTTTTGGGGCGATCCTTAAACAGTCTAGGAGTCAGAAAAGGGCCAGAGACACTGCATGCTTACTGACATGACATCACAAAGACCTCATCTGTGTTTAATTGAGAAGAAAAACCTCTTACTACCTTTTGGGGCGATTTTTAAAAAGACTAAAAGTCAGAAAAGGGCCAGAGACACTGGATACCTACTGACATGACATCACAAAGACCTCATCTGTGTTTAATTGAGAAGAAAAACCTCTTACTACCTTTTGGGGCGATTTTTAAAAAGACTAAAAGTCAGAAAAGGGCCAGAGACACTGGATACCTACTGATATGACATCACAAAGACCTCATCTGTGTTTAATTGAGAAGAAAAACATCTTACTACCTTTTGGGGCGATTTTTAAAAAGACTAAAAGTCAGAAAAGGGCCAGAGACACTGGATACCTACTGACATGACATCACAAAGACCTCATCTGTGTTTAATTGAGAAGAAAAACCTCTTACTACCTTTTGGGGCGATTTTTAAAAAGACTAAAAGTCAGAAAAGGGCCAGAGACATTGGATACCTACTGATATGACATCACAAAGACCTCATCTGTGTTTAATTGAGAAGAAAAACATCTTACTACCTTTTGGGGCGATTTTTAAAAAGACTAAAAGTCAGAAAAGGGCCAGAGACACTGGATACCTACTGACATGACATCACAAAGACCTCATCTGTGTTTAATTGAGAAGAAAAACCTCTTACTGTCTTTTGAAGCGATCCTTAAACAGTCTAGGAGTCAGAAAAGGGCCAGAGACACTGGATACCTACTGATATGACATCACAAAGACCTCATCTGTGTTTAATTGTGAAGAAAAAAACCTCTTACTAACTTTTGGGGCGATCCTTAAACAGTCTAGGAGTCAGAAAAGGGCCAGAGACACTGGATGGCTAATGACATGACATCACAAAGACCTCATCTGTGTTTAATTGAGAAAAAAACCTCTTACTGCCTTTTGGGGCGATCCTTAAACAGTCTAGGAGTCAGAAAAGGGCCAGAGACACTGCATGCCTACTGACATGACATCACAAAGACCTCATCTGTGTTTAATTGAGAAGAAAAACCTCTTACTACCTTTTGGGGCGATTTTTAAAAAGACTAAAAGTCAGAAAAGGGCCAGAGACACTGGATACCTACTGACATGACATCACAAAGACCTCATCTGTGTTTAATTGAGAAGAAAAACCTCTTACTACCTTTTGGGGCGATTTTTAAAAAGACTAAAAGTCAGAAAAGGGCCAGAGACACTGGATACCTACTGATATGACATCACAAAGACCTCATCTGTGTTTAATTGAGAAGAAAAACATCTTACTACCTTTTGGGGCGATTTTTAAAAAGACTAAAAGTCAGAAAAGGGCCAGAGACACTGGATACCTACTGACATGACATCACAAAGACCTCATCTGTGTTTAATTGTGAAGAAAAAAACCTCTTACTGCCTTTTGGGGCGATCCTTAAACAGTCTAGGAGTCAGAAAAGGGCCAGAGACACTGGATACCTACTGACATGACATCACAAAGACCTCATCTGTGTTTAATTGTGAAGAAAAAAACCTCTTACTGCCTTTTGGGGCGATTTTTAAAAAGACTAAAAGTCAGAAAAGGGCCAGAGACACTGGATACCTACTGACATGACATCACAAAGACCTCATCTGTGTTTAATTGAGAAGAAAAACCTCTTACTGTCTTTTGAAGCGATCCTTAAACAGTCTAGGAGTCAGAAAAGGGCCAGAGACACTGGATACCTACTGATATGACATCACAAAGACCTCATCTGTGTTTAATTGTGAAGAAAAAAAACTCTTACTGCCTTTTGGGGCGATCCTTAAACAGTCTAGGAGTCAGAAAAGGGCCAGAGACACTGGATACCTACTGACATGACATCACAAAGACCTCATCTGTGTTTAATTGAGAAGAAAAACCTCTTACTGTCTTTTGAAGCGATCCTTAAACAGTCTAGGAGTCAGAAAAGGGCCAGAGACACTGGATGGCTAATGACATGACATCACAAAGACCTCATCTGTGTTTAATTGAGAAAAAAACCTCTTACTGCCTTTTGGGGCGATCCTTAAACAGTCTAGGTGTCAGAAAAGGGCCAGAGACACTGCATGCCTACTGACATGACATCACAAAGACCTCATCTGTGTTTAATTGAGAAGAAAAACCTCTTACTACCTTTTGGGGCGATTTTTAAAAAGACTAAAAGTCAGAAAAGGGCCAGAGACACTGGATACCTACTGACATGACATCACAAAGACCTCATCTGTGTTTAATTGAGAAGAAAAACCTCTTACTACCTTTTGGGGCGATTTTTAAAAAGACTAAAAGTCAGAAAAGGGCCAGAGACACTGGATACCTACTGATATGACATCACAAAGACCTCATCTGTGTTTAATTGAGAAGAAAAACATCTTACTACCTTTTGGGGCGATTTTTAAAAAGACTAAAAGTCAGAAAAGGGCCAGAGACACTGGATACCTACTGACATGACATCACAAAGACCTCATCTGTGTTTAATTGTGAAGAAAAAAACCTCTTACTGCCTTTTGGGGCGATCCTTAAACAGTCTAGGAGTCAGAAAAGGGCCAGAGACACTGGATACCTACTGACATGACATCACAAAGACCTCATCTGTGTTTAATTGTGAAGAAAAAAACCTCTTACTGCCTTTTGGGGCGATCCTTAAACAGTCTAGGAGTTAGAAAAGGGCCAGAGACACTGGATACCTACTGACATGACATCACAAAGACCTCATCTGTGTTTAATTGAGAAAAAAAACCTCTTACTGTCTTTTGAAGTGATCCTTAAAGAGTCTAGGAGTCAGAAAAGGGCCAGAGACACTGGATGCCTACTGACATGACATAACAAAGACCTCATCTGTGTTTAATTGAGAAGAAAAAAACCTCTTACTGCCTTTTGGGGCGATCCTTAAACAGTCTAGGAGTCAGAAAAGGGCCAGAGACACTGGATACCTACTGACATGACATCACAAAGACCTCATCTGTGTTTACTTGAGAAGAAAAACCTCTTACTGTCTTTTGAAGCGATCCTTAAACAGTCTAGGAGTCAGAAAAGGGCCAGAGACACTGGATGGCTAATGACATGACATCACAAAGACCTCATCTGTGTTTAATTGAGAAAAAAACCTCTTACTGCCTTTTGGGGCGATCCTTAAACAGTCTAGGAGTCAGAAAAGGGCCAGAGACACTGCATGCCTACTGACATGACATCACAAAGACCTCCTCTGTGTTTAATTGAGAAAAAAAACCTCTTACTGTCTTTTGAAGCGATCCTTAAACAGTCTAGGAGTCAGAAAAGGGCCAGAGACACTGGATACCTACTGACATGACATCACAAAGACCTCATCTGTGTTTAATTGAGAAGAAAAACCTCTTACTACCTTTTGGGGTGATTTTTAAAAAGACTAAAAGTCAGAAAAGGGCCAGAGACACTGGATACCTACTGACATGACATCACAAAGACCTCATCTGTGTTTAATTGTGAAGAAAAAAACCTCTTACTGCCTTTTGGGGCGATCCTTAAACAGTCTAGGAGTCAGAAAAGGGCCAGAGACACTGGATACCTACTGACATGACATCACAAAGACCTCATCTGTGTTTAATTGTGAAGAAAAAAACCTCTTACTGCCTTTTGGGGCGATCCTTAAACAGTCTAGGAGTCAGAAAAGGGCCAGAGACACTGGATACCTACTGACATGACATCACAAAGACCTCATCTGTGTTTAATTGAGAAGAAAAACCTCTTACTGTCTTTTGAAGCGATCCTTAAACAGTCTAGGAGTCAGAAAAGGGCCAGAGACACTGGATGGCTAATGACATGACATCACAAAGACCTCATCTGTGTTTAATTGAGAAAAAAACCTCTTACTGCCTTTTGGGGCGATCCTTAAACAGTCTAGGAGTCAGAAAAGGGCCAGAGACACTGCATGCCTACTGACATGACATCACAAAGACCTCCTCTGTGTTTAATTGAGAAAAAAAACCTCTTACTGTCTTTTGAAGCGATCCTTAAACAGTCTAGGAGTCAGAAAAGGGCCAGAGACACTGGATACCTACTGACATGACATCACAAAGACCTCATCTGTGTTTAATTGAGAAGAAAAACCTCTTATTACCTTTTGGGGCGATTTTTAAAAAGACTAAAAGTCAGAAAAGGGCCAGAGACACTGGATACCTACTGACATGACATCACAAAGACCTCATCTGTGTTTAATTGAGAAGAAAAACCTCTTACTACCTTTTGGGGCGATTTTTAAAAAGACTAAAAGTCAGAAAAGGGCCAGAGACACTGGATACCTACTGATATGACATCACAAAGACCTCATCTGTGTTTAATTGAGAAGAAAAACATCTTACTACCTTTTGGGGCGATTTTTAAAAAGACTAAAAGTCAGAAAAGGGCCAGAGACACTGGATACCTACTGACATGACATCACAAAGACCTCATCTGTGTTTAATTGTGAAGAAAAAAACCTCTTACTGCCTTTTGGGGCGATCCTTAAACAGTCTAGGAGTCAGAAAAGGGCCAGAGACACTGGATACCTACTGACATGACATCACAAAGACCTCATCTGTGTTTAATTGTGAAGAAAAAAACCTCTTACTGCCTTTTGGGGCGATCCTTAAACAGTCTAGGAGTTAGAAAAGGGCCAGAGACACTGGATACCTACTGACATGACATCACAAAGACCTCATCTGTGTTTAATTGAGAAAAAAAACCTCTTACTGTCTTTTGAAGTGATCCTTAAAGAGTCTAGGAGTCAGAAAAGGGCCAGAGACACTGGATGCCTACTGACATGACATCACAAAGACCTCATCTGTGTTTAATTGAGAAGAAAAAAACCTCTTACTGCCTTTTGGGGCGATCCTTAAACAGTCTAGGAGTCAGAAAAGGGCCAGAGACACTGGATACCTAATGACATGACATCACAAAGACCTCATCTGTGTTTAATTGAGAAAAAACCCTCTTACTGTCTTTCGAAGTGATCCTTAAACAGTCTAGGAGTCAGAAAAGGGCCAGAGACACTGGATGCCTACTGACATGACATCACAAAGACCTCATCTGTGTTTAATTGTGAAGAAAAAAACCTCTTACTGCCTTTTGGGGCGATCCTTAAACAGTCTAGGAGTCAGAAAAGGGCCAGAGACACTGGATACCTACTGACATGACATCACAAAGACCTCATCTGTGTTTAATTGAGAAGAAAAAAACCTCTTACTGCCTTTTGGGGCGATCCTTAAACAGTCTAGGAGTCAGAAAAGGGCCAGAGACACTGGATGCCTACTAACATGACATCACAAAGACCTCATCTGTGTTTATTTGAGAAAAAAAACCACTTACTGTCTTTTGAAGTGATCCTTAAACAGTCTAGGAGTCAGAAAAGGGCCAGAGACACTGGATGGCTAATGACATGACATCACAAAGACCTCATCTGTGTTTAATTGAGAAAAAAAACCACTTACTGTCTTTTGAAGTGATCCTTAAACAGTCTAGGAGTCAGAAAAGGGCCAGAGACACTGGATGGCTAATGACATGACATCACAAAGACCTCATCTGTGTTTAATTGAGAAAAAAACCTCTTACTGCCTTTTGGGGCGATCCTTAAACAGTCTAGGAGTCAGAAAAGGGCCAGAGACACTGCATGCCTACTGATATGACATCACAAAGACCTCCTCTGTGTTTAATTGAGAAAAAAAACCTCTTACTGTCTTTTGAAGCGATCCTTAAACAGTCTAGGAGTCAGAAAAGGGCCAGAGACACTGGATACCTACTGACATGACATCACAAAGACCTCATCTGTGTTTAATTGAGAAGAAAAACCTCTTACTACCTTTTGGGGAGATTTTTAAAAAGACTAAAAGTCAGAAAAGGGCCAGAGACACTGGATACCTACTGACATGACATCACAAAGACCTCATCTGTGTTTAATTGTGAAGAAAAAAACCTCTTACTGCCTTTTGGGGCGATCCTTAAACAGTCTAGGAGTCAGAAAAGGGCCAGAGACACTGGATACCTAATGACATGACATCACAAAGACCTCATCTGTGTTTAATTGAGAAAAAACCCTCTTACTGTCTTTCGAAGTGATCCTTAAACAGTCTAGGAGTCAGAAAAGGGCCAGAGACACTGGATGCCTACTGACATGACATCACAAAGACCTCATCTGTGTTTAATTGTGAAGAAAAAAACCTCTTACTGCCTTTTGGGGCGATCCTTAAACAGTCTAGGAGTCAGAAAAGGGCCAGAGACACTGGATACCTACTGACATGACATCACAAAGACCTCATCTGTGTTTAATTGAGAAGAAAAAAACCTCTTACTGCCTTTTGGGGCGATCCTTAAACAGTCTAGGAGTCAGAAAAGGGCCAGAGACACTGGATGCCTACTAACATGACATCACAAAGACCTCATCTGTGTTTATTTGAGAAAAAAAACCACTTACTGTCTTTTGAAGTGATCCTTAAACAGTCTAGGAGTCAGAAAAGGGCCAGAGACACTGGATGGCTAATGACATGACATCACAAAGACCTCATCTGTGTTTAATTGAGAAAAAAAACCACTTACTGTCTTTTGAAGTGATCCTTAAACAGTCTAGGAGTCAGAAAAGGGCCAGAGACACTGGATGGCTAATGACATGACATCACAAAGACCTCATCTGTGTTTAATTGAGAAAAAAACCTCTTACTGCCTTTTGGGGCGATCCTTAAACAGTCTAGGAGTCAGAAAAGGGCCAGAGACACTGCATGCCTACTGATATGACATCACAAAGACCTCCTCTGTGTTTAATTGAGAAAAAAAACCTCTTACTGTCTTTTGAAGCGATCCTTAAACAGTCTAGGAGTCAGAAAAGGGCCAGAGACACTGGATACCTACTGACATGACATCACAAAGACCTCATCTGTGTTTAATTGAGAAGAAAAACCTCTTACTACCTTTTGGGGAGATTTTTAAAAAGACTAAAAGTCAGAAAAGGGCCAGAGACACTGGATACCTACTGACATGACATCACAAAGACCTCATTTGTGTTTAATTGTGAAGAAAAAAACCTCTTACTGCCTTTTGGGGCGATCCTTAAACAGTCTAGGAGTCAGAAAAGGGCCAGAGACACTGGATACCTACTGACATGACATCACAAAGACCTCATCTGTGTTTAATTGTGAAGAAAAAAACCTCTTACTGCCTTTTGGGGCGATCCTTAAACAGTCTAGGAGTCAGAAAAGTGCCAGAGACACTGGATACCTACTGACATGACATCACAAAGACCTCATCTGTGTTTAATTGAGAAGAAAAACCTCTTACTGTCTTTTGAAGCGATCCTTAAACAGTCTAGGAGTCAGAAAAGGGCCAGAGACACTGGATGGCTAATGACATGACATCACAAAGACCTCATCTGTGTTTAATTGAGAAAAAAACCTCTTACTGCCTTTTGGAGCGATCCTTAAACAGTCTAGGAGTCAGAAAAGGGCCAGAGACACTGCATGCCTACTGACATGACATCACAAAGACCTCCTCTGTGTTTAATTGAGAAAAAAAACCTCTTACTGTCTTTTGAAGCGATCCTTAAACAGTCTAGGAGTCAGAAAAGGGCCAGAGACACTGGATACCTACTTACATGACATCACAAAGACCTCCTCTGTGTTTAATTGAGAAAAAAAACCTCTTACTGTCTTTTGAAGCGATCCTTAAACAGTCTAGGAGTCAGAAAAGGGCCAGAGACACTGGATACCTACTGACATGACATCACAAAGACCTCATTGTGTTTAATTGTGAAGAAAAAAACCTCTTACTGCCTTTTGGGGCGATCCTTAAACAGTCTAGGAGTCAGAAAAGGGCCAGAGACACTGGATACCTACTGACATGACATCACAAAGACCTCATCTGTGTTTAATTGTGAAGAAAAAAACCTCTTACTGCCTTTTGGGGCGATCCTTAAACAGTCTAGGAGTCAGAAAAGGGCCAGAGACACTGGATACCTACTGACATGACATCACAAAGACCTCATCTGTGTTTAATTGAGAAGAAAAACCTCTTACTGTCTTTTGAAGCGATCCTTAAACAGTCTAGGAGTCAGAAAAGGGCCAGAGACACTGGATGGCTAATGACATGACATCACAAAGACCTCATCTGTGTTTAATTGAGAAAAAAACCTCTTACTGCCTTTTGGGGCGATCCTTAAACAGTCTAGGAGTCAGAAAAGGGCCAGAGACACTGCATGCCTACTGACATGACATCACAAAGACCTCCTCTGTGTTTAATTGAGAAAAAAAACCTCTTACTGTCTTTTGAAGCGATCCTTAAACAGTCTAGGAGTCAGAAAAGGGCCAGAGACACTGGATACCTACTGACATGACATCACAAAGACCTCATCTGTGTTTAATTGAGAAGAAAAACCTCTTACTACCTTTTGGGGCGATTTTTAAAAAGACTAAAAGTCAGAAAAGGGCCAGAGACACTGGATACCTACTGACATGACATCACAAAGACCTCATCTGTGTTTAATTGAGAAGAAAAACCTCTTACTACCTTTTGGGGCGATTTTTAAAAAGACTAAAAGTCAGAAAAGGGCCAGAGACACTGGATACCTACTGATATGACATCACAAAGACCTCGTCTGTGTTTAATTGAGAAGAAAAACATCTTACTACCTTTTGGGGCGATTTTTAAAAAGACTAAAAGTCAGAAAAGGGCCAGAGACACTGGATACCTACTGACATGACATCACAAAGACCTCATCTGTGTTTAATTGTGAAGAAAAAAACCTCTTACTGCCTTTTGGGGCGATCCTTAAACAGTCTAGGAGTCAGAAAAGGGCCAGAGACACTGGATACCTACTGACATGACATCACAAAGACCTCATCTGTGTTTAATTGTGAAGAAAAAAACCTCTTACTGCCTTTTGGGGCGATCCTTAAACAGTCTAGGAGTTAGAAAAGGGCCAGAGACACTGGATACCTACTGACATGACATCACAAAGACCTCATCTGTGTTTAATTGAGAAAAAAAACCTCTTACTGTCTTTTGAAGTGATCCTTAAAGAGTCTAGGAGTCAGAAAAGGGCCAGAGACACTGGATGCCTACTGACATGACATCACAAAGACCTCATCTGTGTTTAATTGAGAAGAAAAAAACCTCTTACTGCCTTTTGGGGCGATCCTTAAACAGTCTAGGAGTCAGAAAAGGGCCAGAGACACTGGATACCTAATGACATGACATCACAAAGACCTCATCTGTTTTTAATTGAGAAAAAACCCTCTTACTGTCTTTTGAAGTGATCCTTAAACAGTCTAGGAGTCAGAAAAGGGCCAGAGACACTGGATGCCTACTGACATGACATCACAAAGACCTCATCTGTGTTTAATTGTGAAGAAAAAAACCTCTTACTGCCTTTTGGGGCGATCCTTAAACAGTCTAGGAGTCAGAAAAGGGCCAGATACACTGGATACCTACTGACATGACATCACAAAGACCTCATCTGTGTTTAATTGAGAAGAAAAAAACCTCTTACTGCCTTTTGGGGCGATCCTTAAACAGTCTAGGAGTCAGAAAAGGGCCAGAGACACTGGATGCCTACTGACATGACATCACAAAGACCTCATCTGTGTTTAATTGAGAAGAAAAACCTCTTACTGTCTTTTGAAGCGATCCTTAAACAGTCTAGGAGTCAGAAAAGGGCCAGAGACACTGGATGGCTAATGACATGACATCACAAAGACCTCATCTGTGTTTAATTGAGAAAAAAACCTCTTACTGCCTTTTGGGGCGATCCTTAAACAGTCTAGGAGTCAGAAAAGGGCCAGAGACACTGCATGCCTACTGACATGACATCACAAAGACCTCCTCTGTGTTTAATTGAGAAAAAAAACCTCTTACTGTCTTTTGAAGCGATCCTTAAACAGTCTAGGAGTCAGAAAAGGGCCAGAGACACTGGATACCTACTGACATGACATCACAAAGACCTCATCTGTGTTTAATTGTGAAGAAAAAAACCTCTTACTGCCTTTTGGGGCGATCCTTAAACAGTCTAGGAGTCAGAAAAGGGCCAGAGACACTGGATACCTACTGACATGACATCACAAAGACCTCATCTGTGTTTAATTGTGAAGAAAAAAACCTCTTACTGCCTTTTGGGGCGATCCTTAAACAGTCTAGGAGTCAGAAAAGGGCCAGAGACACTGCATGCCTACTGACATGACATCACAAAGACCTCCTCTGTGTTTAATTGAGAAAAAAAACCTCTTACTGTCTTTTGAAGCGATCCTTAAACAGTCTAGGAGTCAGAAAAGGGCCAGAGACACTGGATGGCTAATGACATGACATCACAAAGACCTCATCTGTGTTTAATTGAGAAGAAAAACCTCTTACTACCTTTTGGGGCGATTTTTAAAAAGACTAAAAGTCAGAAAAGGGCCAGAGACACTGGATACCTACTGACATGACATCACAAAGACCTCATCTGTGTTTAATTGAGAAGAAAAACCTCTTACTACCTTTTGGGGCGATTTTTAAAAAGACTAAAAGTCAGAAAAGGGCCAGAGACACTGGATACCTACTGATATGACATCACAAAGACCTCATCTGTGTTTAATTGAGAAGAAAAACATCTTACTACCTTTTGGGGCGATTTTTAAAAAGACTAAAAGTCAGAAAAGGGCCAGAGACACTGGATACCTACTGACATGACATCACAAAGACCTCATCTGTGTTTAATTGTGAAGAAAAAAACCTCTTACTGCCTTTTGGGGCGATCCTTAAACAGTCTAGGAGTCAGAAAAGGGCCAGAGACACTGGATACCTACTGACATGACATCAAAAAGACCTCATCTGTGTTTAATTGTGAAGAAAAAAACCTCTTACTGCCTTTTGGGGCGATCCTTAAACAGTCTAGGAGTTAGAAAAGGGCCAGAGACACTGGATACCTACTGACATGACATCACAAAGACCTCATCTGTGTTTAATTGAGAAAAAAAACCTCTTACTGTCTTTTGAAGTGATCCTTAAAGAGTCTAGGAGTCAGAAAAGGGCCAGAGACACTGGATGCCTACTGACATGACATCACAAAGACCTCATCTGTGTTTAATTGAGAAGAAAAAAACCTCTTACTGCCTTTTGGGGCGATCCTTAAACAGTCTAGGAGTCAGAAAAGGGCCAGAGACACTGGATACCTAATGACATGACATCACAAAGTCCTCATCTGTGTTTAATTGAGAAAAAACCCTCTTACTGTCTTTTGAAGTGATCCTTAAACAGTCTAGGAGTCAGAAAAGGGCCAGAGACACTGGATGCCTACTGACATGACATCACAAAGACCTCATCTGTGTTTAATTGTGAAGAAAAAAACCTCTTACTACCTTTTGGGGCGATCCTTAAACAGTCTAGGAGTCAGAAAAGGGCCAGAGACACTGCATGCCTACTGACATGACATCACAAAGACCTCATCTGTGTTTAATTGTGAAGAAAAAAACCTCTTACTGCCTTTTGGGGCGATCCTTAAACAGTCTAGGAGTCAGAAAAGGGCCAGAGACACTGCATGCCTACTGACATGACATCACAAAGACCTCATCTGTGTTTAATTGAGAAGAAAAACCTCTTACTACCTTTTGGGGCGATTTTTAAAAAGACTAAAAGTCAGAAAAGGGCCAGAGACACTGGATACCTACTGACATGACATCACAAAGACCTCATCTGTGTTTAATTGAGAAGAAAAACCTCTTACTACCTTTTGGGGCGATTTTTAAAAAGACTAAAAGTCAGAAAAGGGCCAGAGACACTGGATACCTACTGATATGACATCACAAAGACCTCATCTGTGTTTAATTGAGAAGAAAAACATCTTACTACCTTTTGGGGCGATTTTTAAAAAGACTAAAAGTCAGAAAAGGGCCAGAGACACTGGATACCTACTGACATGACATCACAAAGACCTCATCTGTGTTTAATTGTGAAGAAGAAAACCTCTTACTGCCTTTTGGGGCGATCCTTAAACAGTCTAGGAGTCAGAAAAGGGCCAGAGACACTGGATACCTACTGACATGACATCACAAAGACCTCATCTGTGTTTAATTGTGAAGAAAAAAACCTCTTACTGCCTTTTGGGGCGATCCTTAAACAGTCTAGGAGTTAGAAAAGGGCCAGAGACACTGGATACCTACTGACATGACATCACAAAGACCTCATCTGTGTTTAATTGAGAAAAAAAACCTCTTACTGTCTTTTGAAGTGATCCTTAAAGAGTCTAGGAGTCAAAAAAGGGCCAGAGACACTGGATGCCTACTGACATGACATAACAAAGACCTCATCTGTGTTTAATTGAGAAGAAAAAAACCTCTTACTGCCTTTTGGGGCGATCCTTAAACAGTCTAGGAGTCAGAAAAGGGCCAGAGACACTGGATACCTACTGACATGACATCACAAAGACCTCATCTGTGTTTACTTGAGAAGAAAAACCTCTTACTGTCTTTTGAAGCGATCCATAAACAGTCTAGGAGTCAGAAAAGGGCCAGAGACACTGGATGGCTAATGACATGACATCACAAAGACCTCATCTGTGTTTAATTGAGAAAAAAACCTCTTACTGCCTTTTGGGGCGATCCTTAAACAGTCTAGGAGTCAGAAAAGGGCCAGAGACACTGCATGCCTACTGACATGACATCACAAAGACCTCCTCTGTGTTTAATTGAGAAAAAAAACCTCTTACTGTCTTTTGAAGCGATCCTTAAACAGTCTAGGAGTCAGAAAAGGGCCAGAGACACTGGATACCTACTGACATGACATCACAAAGACCTCATCTGTGTTTAATTGAGAAGAAAAACCTCTTACTACCTTTTGGGGTGATTTTTAAAAAGACTAAAAGTCAGAAAAGGGCCAGAGACACTGGATACCTACTGACATGACATCACAAAGACCTCATCTGTGTTTAATTTTGAAGAAAAAAACCTCTTACTGCCTTTTGGGGCGATCCTTAAACAGTCTAGGAGTCAGAAAAGGGCCAGAGACACTGGATACCTACTGACATGACATCACAAAGACCTCATCTGTGTTTAATTGTGAAGAAAAAAACCTCTTACTGCCTTTTGAAGTGATCCTTAAACAGTCTAGGAGTCAGAAAAGGGCCAGAGACACTGGATGCCTACTGACATGACATCACAAAGACCTCATCTGTGTTTAATTGTGAAGAAAAAAACCTCTTACTACCTTTTGGGGCGATCCTTAAACAGTCTAGGAGTCAGAAAAGGGCCAGAGACACTGCATGCCTACTGACATGACATCACAAAGACCTCATCTGTGTTTAATTGTGAAGAAAAAAACCTCTTACTGCCTTTTGGGGCGATCCTTAAACAGTCTAGGAGTCAGAAAAGGGCCAGAGACACTGCATGCCTACTGACATGACATCACAAAGACCTCATCTGTGTTTAATTGAGAAGAAAAACCTCTTACTACCTTTTGGGGCGATTTTTAAAAAGACTAAAAGTCAGAAAAGGGCCAGAGACACTGGATACCTACTGACATGACATCACAAAGACCTCATCTGTGTTTAATTGAGAAGAAAAACCTCTTACTACCTTTTGGGGCGATTTTTAAAAAGACTAAAAGTCAGAAAAGGGCCAGAGACACTGGATACCTACTGATATGACATCACAAAGACCTCATCTGTGTTTAATTGAGAAGAAAAACATCTTACTACCTTTTGGGGCGATTTTTAAAAAGACTAAAAGTCAGAAAAGGGCCAGAGACACTGGATACCTACTGACATGACATCACAAAGACCTCATCTGTGTTTAATTGTGAAGAAGAAAACCTCTTACTGCCTTTTGGGGCGATCCTTAAACAGTCTAGGAGTCAGAAAAGGGCCAGAGACACTGGATACCTACTGACATGACATCACAAAGACCTCATCTGTGTTTAATTGTGAAGAAAAAAACCTCTTACTGCCTTTTGGGGCGATCCTTAAACAGTCTAGGAGTTAGAAAAGGGCCAGAGACACTGGATACCTACTGACATGACATCACAAAGACCTCCTCTGTGTTTAATTGAGAAAAAAAACCTCTTACTGTCTTTTGAAGTGATCCTTAAAGAGTCTAGGAGTCAGAAAAGGGCCAGAGACACTGGATGCCTACTGACATGACATAACAAAGACCTCATCTGTGTTTAATTGAGAAGAAAAAAACCTCTTACTGCCTTTTGGGGCGATCCTTAAACAGTCTAGGAGTCAGAAAAGGGCCAGAGACACTGGATACCTACTGACATGACATCACAAAGACCTCATCTGTGTTTACTTGAGAAGAAAAACCTCTTACTGTCTTTTGAAGCGATCCTTAAACAGTCTAGGAGTCAGAAAAGGGCCAGAGACACTGGATGGCTAATGACATGACATCACAAAGACCTCATCTGTGTTTAATTGAGAAAAAAACCTCTTACTGCCTTTTGGGGCGATCCTTAAACAGTCTAGGAGTCAGAAAAGGGCCAGAGACACTGCATGCCTACTGACATGACATCACAAAAACCTCCTCTGTGTTTAATTGAGAAAAAAAACCTCTTACTGTCTTTTGAAGCGATCCTTAAACAGTCTAGGAGTCAGAAAAGGGCCAGAGACACTGGATACCTACTGACATGACATCACAAAGACCTCATCTGTGTTTAATTGAGAAGAAAAACCTCTTACTACCTTTTGGGGTGATTTTTAAAAAGACTAAAAGTCAGAAAAGGGCCAGAGACACTGGATACCTACTGACATGACATCACAAAGACCTCATCTGTGTTTAATTGTGAAGAAAAAAACCTCTTACTGCCTTTTGGGGCGATCCTTAAACAGTCTAGGAGTCAGAAAAGGGCCAGAGACACTGGATACCTACTGACATGACATCACAAAGACCTCATCTGTGTTTAATTGTGAAGAAAAAAACCTCTTACTGCCTTTTGAAGTGATCCTTAAACAGTCTAGGAGTCAGAAAAGGGCCAGAGACACTGGATGCCTACTGACATGACATCACAAAGACCTCATCTGTGTTTAATTGTGAAGAAAAAAACCTCTTACTAACTTTTGGGGCGATCCTTAAACAGTCTAGGAGTCAGAAAAGGGCCAGAGACACTGCATGCCTACTGACATGACATCACAAAGACCTCATCTGTGTTTAATTGTGAAGAAAAAAACCTCTTACTGCCTTTTGGGGCGATCCTTAAACAGTCTAGGAGTCAGAAAAGGGCCAGAGACACTGCATGCCTACTGACATGACATCACAAAGACCTCATCTGTGTTTAATTGAGAAGAAAAACCTCTTACTACCTTTTGGGGCGATTTTTAAAAAGACTAAAAGTCAGAAAAGGGCCAGAGACACTGGATACCTACTGACATGACATCACAAAGACCTCATCTGTGTTTAATTGAGAAGAAAAACCTCTTACTACCTTTTGGGGCGATTTTTAAAAAGACTAAAAGTCAGAAAAGGGCCAGAGACACTGGATACCTACTGATATGACATCACAAAGACCTCATCTGTGTTTAATTGAGAAGAAAAACATCTTACTACCTTTTGGGGCGATTTTTAAAAAGACTAAAAGTCAGAAAAGGGCCAGAGACACTGGATACCTACTGACATGACATCACAAAGACCTCATCTGTGTTTAATTGTGAAGAAGAAAACCTCTTACTGCCTTTTGGGGCGATCCTTAAACAGTCTAGGAGTCAGAAAAGGGCCAGAGACACTGGATACCTACTGACATGACATCACAAAGACCTCATCTGTGTTTAATTGTGAAGAAAAAAACCTCTTACTGCCTTTTGGGGCGATCCTTAAACAGTCTAGGAGTTAGAAAAGGGCCAGAGACACTGGATACCTACTGACATGACATCACAAAGACCTCATCTGTGTTTAATTGAGAAAAAAAACCTCTTACTGTCTTTTGAAGTGATCCTTAAAGAGTCTAGGAGTCAGAAAAGGGCCAGAGACACTGGATGCCTACTGACATGACATAACAAAGACCTCATCTGTGTTTAATTGAGAAGAAAAAAACCTCTTACTGCCTTTTGGGGCGATCCTTAAACAGTCTAGGAGTCAGAAAAGGGCCAGAGACACTGGATACCTACTGACATGACATCACAAAGACCTCATCTGTGTTTACTTGAGAAGAAAAACCTCTTACTGTCTTTTGAAGTGATCCTTAAACAGTCTAGGAGTCAGAAAAGGGCCAGAGACACTGGATGGCTAATGACATGACATCACAAAGACCTCATCTGTGTTTAATTGAGAAAAAAACCTCTTACTGCCTTTTGGGGCGATCCTTAAACAGTCTAGGAGTCAGAAAAGGGCCAGAGACACTGCATGCCTACTGACATGACATCACAAAGACCTCCTCTGTGTTTAATTGAGAAAAAAAACCTCTTACTGTCTTTTGAAGCGATCCTTAAACAGTCTAGGAGTCAGAAAAGGGCCAGAGACACTGGATACCTACTGACATGACATCACAAAGACCTCATCTGTGTTTAATTGAGAAGAAAAACCTCTTACTACCTTTTGGGGTGATTTTTAAAAAGACTAAAAGTCAGAAAAGGGCCAGAGACACTGGATACCTACTGACATGACATCACAAAGACCTCATCTGTGTTTAATTGTGAAGAAAAAAACCTCTTACTGCCTTTTGGGGCGATCCTTAAACAGTCTAGGAGTCAGAAAAGGGCCAGAGACACTGGATACCTACTGACATGACATCACAAAGACCTCATCTGTGTTTAATTGTGAAGAAAAAAACCTCTTACTGCCTTTTGGGGCGATCCTTAAACAGTCTAGGAGTTAGAAAAGGGCCAGAGACACTGGATACCTACTGACATGACATCACAAAGACCTCATCTGTGTTTAATTGAGAAAAAAAACCTCTTACTGTCTTTTGAAGTGATCCTTAAAGAGTCTAGGAGTCAGAAAAGGGCCAGAGACACTGCATGCCTACTGACATGACATAACAAAGACCTCATCTGTGTTTAATTGAGAAGAAAAAAACCTCTTACTGCCTTTTGGGGCGATCCTTAAACAGTCTAGGAGTCAGAAAAGGGCCAGAGACACTGGATACCTACTGACATGACATCACAAAGACCTCATCTGTGTTTACTTGAGAAGAAAAACCTCTTACTGTCTTTTGAAGCGATCCTTAAACAGTCTAGGAGTCAGAAAAGGGCCAGAGACACTGGATGGCTAATGACATGACATCACAAAGACCTCATCTGTGTTTAATTGAGAAAAAAACCTCTTACTGCCTTTTGGGGCGATCCTTAAACAGTCTAGGAGTCAGAAAAGGGCCAGAGACACTGCATGCCTACTGACATGACATCACAAAGACCTCCTCTGTGTTTAATTGAGAAAAAAAACCTCTTACTGTCTTTTGAAGCGATCCTTAAACAGTCTAGGAGTCAGAAAAGGGCCAGAGACACTGGATACCTACTGACATGACATCACAAAGACCTCATCTGTGTTTAATTGAGAAGAAAAACCTCTTACTACCTTTTGGGGTGATTTTTAAAAAGACTAAAAGTCAGAAAAGGGCCAGAGACACTGGATACCTACTGACATGACATCACAAAGACCTCATCTGTGTTTAATTGTGAAGAAAAAAACCTCTTACTGCCTTTTGGGGCGATCCTTAAACAGTCTAGGAGTCAGAAAAGGGCCAGAGACACTGGATACCTACTGACATGACATCACAAAGACCTCATCTGTGTTTAATTGTGAAGAAAAAAACCTCTTACTGCCTTTTGGGGCGATCCTTAAACAGTCTAGGAGTCAGAAAAGGGCCAGAGACACTGGATACCTACTGACATGACATAACAAAGACCTCATCTGTGTTTACTTGAGAAGAAAAACCTCTTACTGTCTTTTGAAGCGATCCTTAAACAGTCTAGGAGTCAGAAAAGGGCCAGAGACACTGGATGGCTAATGACATGACATCACAAAGACCTCATCTGTGTTTAATTGAGAAAAAAACCTCTTACTGCCTTTTGGGGCGATCCTTAAACAGTCTAGGAGTCAGAAAAGGGCCAGAGACACTGCATGCCTACTGACATGACATCACAAAGACCTCCTCTGTGTTTAATTGAGAAAAAAAACCTCTTACTGTCTTTTGAAGCGATCCTTAAACAGTCTAGGAGTCAGAAAAGGGCCAGAGACACTGGATACCTACTGACATGACATCACAAAGACCTCATCTGTGTTTAATTGAGAAGAAAAACCTCTTACTACCTTTTGGGACGATTTTTAAAAAGACTAAAAGTCAGAAAAGGGCCAGAGACACTGGATACCTACTGACATGACATCACAAAGACCTCATCTGTGTTTAATTGAGAAGAAAAACCTCTTACTACCTTTTGGGGCGATTTTTAAAAAGACTAAAAGTCAGAAAAGGGCCAGAGACACTGGATACCTACTGATATGACATCACAAAGACCTCATCTGTGTTTAATTGAGAAGAAAAACATCTTACTACCTTTTGGGGCGATTTTTAAAAAGACTAAAAGTCAGAAAAGGGCCAGAGACACTGGATACCTACTGACATGACATCACAAAGACCTCATCTGTGTTTAATTGTGAAGAAAAAAACCTCTTACTGCCTTTTGGGGCGATCCTTAAACAGTCTAGGAGTCAGAAAAGGGCCAGAGACACTGGATACCTACTGACATGACATCACAAAGACCTCATCTGTGTTTAATTGTGAAGAAAAAAACCTCTTACTGCCTTTTGGGGCGATCCTTAAACAGTCTAGGAGTTAGAAAAGGGCCAGAGACACTGGATGGCTAATGACATGACATCACAAAGACCTCATCTGTGTTTAATTGAGAAAAAAACCTCTTACTGCCTTTTGGGGCGATCCTTAAACAGTCTAGGAGTCAGAAAAGGGCCAGAGACACTGCATGCCTACTGACATGACATCACAAAGACCTCCTCTGTGTTTAATTGAGAAAAAAAACCTCTTACTGTCTTTTGAAGCGATCCTTAAACAGTCTAGGAGTCAGAAAAGGGCCAGAGACACTGGATACCTACTGACATGACATCACAAAGACCTCATCTGTGTTTAATTGAGAAGAAAAACCTCTTACTACCTTTTGGGACGATTTTTAAAAAGACTAAAAGTCAGAAAAGGGCCAGAGACACTGGATACCTACTGACATGACATCACAAAGACCTCATCTGTGTTTAATTGAGAAGAAAAACCTCTTACTACCTTTTGGGGCGATTTTTAAAAAGACTAAAAGTCAGAAAAGGGCCAGAGACACTGGATACCTACTGATATGACATCACAAAGACCTCATCTGTGTTTAATTGAGAAGAAAAACATCTTACTACCTTTTGGGGCGATTTTTAAAAAGACTAAAAGTCAGAAAAGGGCCAGAGACACTGGATACCTACTGACATGACATCACAAAGACCTCATCTGTGTTTAATTGTGAAGAAAAAAACCTCTTACTGCCTTTTGGGGCGATCCTTAAACAGTCTAGGAGTTAGAAAAGGGCCAGAGACACTGGATACCTACTGACATGACATCACAAAGACCTCATCTGTGTTTACTTGAGAAGAAAAACCTCTTACTGTCTTTTGAAGCGATCCTTAAACAGTCTAGGAGTCAGAAAAGGGCCAGAGACACTGGATGGCTAATAACATGACATCACAAAGACCTCATCTGTGTTTAATTGAGAAAAAAACCTCTTACTGCCTTTTGGGGCGATCCTTAAACAGTCTAGGAGTCAGAAAAGGGCCAGAGACACTGCATGCCTACTGACATGACATCACAAAGACCTCCTCTGTGTTTAATTGAGAAAAAAAACCTCTTACTGTCTTTTGAAGCGATCCTTAAACAGTCTAGGAGTCAGAAAAGGGCCAGAGACACTGGATACCTACTGACATGACATCACAAAGACCTCATCTGTGTTTAATTGAGATGAAAAACCTCTTACTACCTTTTGGGGTGATTTTTAAAAAGACTAAAAGTCAGAAAAGGGCCAGAGACACTGGATACCTACTGACATGACATCACAAAGACCTCATCTGTGTTTAATTGTGAAGAAAAAAACCTCTTACTGCCTTTTGGGGCGATCCTTAAACAGTCTAGGAGTCAGAAAAGGGCCAGAGACACTGGATACCTACTGACATGACATCACAAAGACCTCATCTGTGTTTAATTGTGAAGAAAAAAACCTCTTACTGCCTTTTGAAGTGATCCTTAAACAGTCTAGGAGTCAGAAAAGGGCCAGAGACACTGGATGCCTACTGACATGACATCACAAAGACCTCATCTGTGTTTAATTGTGAAGAAAAAAACCTCTTACTAACTTTTGGGGCGATCCTTAAACAGTCTAGGAGTCAGAAAAGGGCCAGAGACACTGCATGCCTACTGACATGACATCACAAAGACCTCATCTGTGTTTAATTGTGAAGAAAAAAACCTCTTACTGCCTTTTGGGGCGATCCTTAAACAGTCTAGGAGTCAGAAAAGGGCCAGAGACACTGCATGCCTACTGACATGACATCACAAAGACCTCATCTGTGTTTAATTGAGAAGAAAAACCTCTTACTACCTTTTGGGGCGATTTTTAAAAAGACTAAAAGTCAGAAAAGGGCCAGAGACACTGGATACCTACTGACATGACATCACAAAGACCTCATCTGTGTTTAATTGAGAAGAAAAACCTCTTACTACCTTTTGGGGCGATTTTTAAAAAGACTAAAAGTCAGAAAAGGGCCAGAGACACTGGATACCTACTGATATGACATCACAAAGACCTCATCTGTGTTTAATTGAGAAGAAAAACATCTTACTACCTTTTGGGGCGATTTTTAAAAAGACTAAAAGTCAGAAAAGGGCCAGAGACACTGGATACCTACTGACATGACATCACAAAGACCTCATCTGTGTTTAATTGTGAAGAAGAAAACCTCTTACTGCCTTTTGGGGCGATCCTTAAACAGTCTAGGAGTCAGAAAAGGGCCAGAGACACTGGATACCTACTGACATGACATCACAAAGACCTCATCTGTGTTTAATTGTGAAGAAAAAAACCTCTTACTGCCTTTTGGGGCGATCCTTAAACAGTCTAGGAGTTAGAAAAGGGCCAGAGACACTGGATACCTACTGACATGACATCACAAAGACCTCATCTGTGTTTAATTGAGAAAAAAAACCTCTTACTGTCTTTTGAAGTGATCCTTAAAGAGTCTAGGAGTCAGAAAAGGGCCAGAGACACTGGATGCCTACTGACATGACATAACAAAGACCTCATCTGTGTTTAATTGAGAAGAAAAAAACCTCTTACTGCCTTTTGGGGCGATCCTTAAACAGTCTAGGAGTCAGAAAAGGGCCAGAGACACTGGATGGCTAATGACATGACATCACAAAGACCTCATCTGTGTTTAATTGAGAAAAAAACCTCTTACTGCCTTTTGGGGCGATCCTTAAACAGTCTAGGAGTCAGAAAAGGGCCAGAGACACTGCATGCCTACTGACATGACATCACAAAGACCTCCTCTGTGTTTAATTGAGAAAAAAAACCTCTTACTGTCTTTTGAAGCGATCCTTAAACAGTCTAGGAGTCAGAAAAGGGCCAGAGACACTGGATACCTACTGACATGACATCACAAAGACCTCATCTGTGTTTAATTGAGAAGAAAAAAACCTCTTACTGCCTTTTGGGGCGATCCTTAAACAGTCTAGGAGTCAGAAAAGGGCCAGAGACACTGGATACCTACTGACATGACATCACAAAGACCTCATCTGTGTTTAATTGTGAAGAAAAAAACCTCTTACTGCCTTTTGGGGCGATCCTTAAACAGTCTAGGAGTTAGAAAAGGGCCAGAGACACTGGATACCTACTGACATGACATCACAAAGACCTCATCTGTGTTTAATTGAGAAAAAAAACCTCTTACTGTCTTTTGAAGTGATCCTTAAAGAGTCTAGGAGTCAGAAAAGGGCCAGAGACACTGGATGCCTACTGACATGACATAACAAAGACCTCATCTGTGTTTAATTGAGAAGAAAAAAACCTCTTACTGCCTTTTGGGGCGATCCTTAAACAGTCTAGGAGTCAGAAAAGGGCCAGAGACACTGGATACCTACTGACATGACATCACAAAGACCTCATCTGTGTTTACTTGAGAAGAAAAACCTCTTACTGTCTTTTGAAGCGATCCTTAAACAGTCTAGGAGTCAGAAAAGGGCCAGAGACACTGGATACCTACTGACATGACATCACAAAGACCTCATCTGTGTTTAATTGAGAAGAAAAAAACCTCTTACTGCCTTTTGGGGCGATCCTTAAACAGTCTAGGAGTCAGAAAAGGGCCAGAGACACTGGATACCTACTGACATGACATCACAAAGACCTCATCTGTGTTTAATTGTGAAGAAAAAAACCTCTTACTGCCTTTTGGGGCGATCCTTAAACAGTCTAGGAGTTAGAAAAGGGCCAGAGACACTGGATACCTACTGACATGACATCACAAAGACCTCATCTGTGTTTAATTGAGAAAAAAAACCTCTTACTGTCTTTTGAAGTGATCCTTAAAGAGTCTAGGAGTCAGAAAAGGGCCAGAGACACTGGATGCCTACTGACATGACATAACAAAGACCTCATCTGTGTTTAATTGAGAAGAAAAAAACCTCTTACTGCCTTTTGGGGCGATCCTTAAACAGTCTAGGAGTCAGAAAAGGGCCAGAGACACTGGATGGCTAATGACATGACATCACAAAGACCTCATCTGTGTTTAATTGAGAAAAAAACCTCTTACTGCCTTTTGGGGCGATCCTTAAACAGTCTAGGAGTCAGAAAAGGGCCAGAGACACTGCATGCCTACTGACATGACATCACAAAGACCTCCTCTGTGTTTAATTGAGAAAAAAAACCTCTTACTGTCTTTTGAAGCGATCCTTAAACAGTCTAGGAGTCAGAAAAGGGCCAGAGACACTGGATACCTACTGACATGACATCACAAAGACCTCATCTGTGTTTAATTGAGAAGAAAAAAACCTCTTACTGCCTTTTGGGGCGATCCTTAAACAGTCTAGGAGTCAGAAAAGGGCCAGAGACACTGGATACCTACTGACATGACATCACAAAGACCTCATCTGTGTTTAATTGTGAAGAAAAAAACCTCTTACTGCCTTTTGGGGCGATCCTTAAACAGTCTAGGAGTTAGAAAAGGGCCAGAGACACTGGATACCTACTGACATGACATCACAAAGACCTCATCTGTGTTTAATTGAGAAAAAAAACCTCTTACTGTCTTTTGAAGTGATCCTTAAAGAGTCTAGGAGTCAGAAAAGGGCCAGAGACACTGGATGCCTACTGACATGACATAACAAAGACCTCATCTGTGTTTAATTGAGAAGAAAATAACCTCTTACTGCCTTTTGGGGCGATCCTTAAACAGTCTAGGAGTCAGAAAAGGGCCAGAGACACTGGATACCTACTGACATGACATCACAAAGACCTCATCTGTGTTTAATTGTGAAGAAAAAAACCTCTTACTGCCTTTTGGGGCGATCCTTAAACAGTCTAGGAGTCAGAAAAGGGCCAGAGACACTGGATACCTACTGACATGACATCACAAAGACCTCATCTGTGTTTAATTGTGAAGAAAAAAACCTCTTACTGCCTTTTGGGGCGATCCTTAAACAGTCTAGGAGTTAGAAAAGGGCCAGAGACACTGGATACCTACTGACATGACATCACAAAGACCTCATCTGTGTTTAATTGAGAAAAAAAACCTCTTACTGTCTTTTGAAGTGATCCTTAAAGAGTCTAGGAGTCAGAAAAGGGCCAGAGACACTGGATGCCTACTGACATGACATCACAAAGACCTCATCTGTGTTTAATTGAGAAGAAAAAAACCTCTTACTGCCTTTTGGGGCGATCCTTAAACAGTCTAGGAGTCAGAAAAGGGCCAGAGACACTGGATACCTACTGACATGACATCACAAAGACCTCATCTGTGTTTACTTGAGAAGAAAAACCTCTTACTGTCTTTTGAAGCGATCCTTAAACAGTCTAGGAGTCAGAAAAGGGCCAGAGACACTGGATGGCTAATGACATGACATCACAAAGACCTCATCTGTGTTTAATTGAGAAAAAAACCTCTTACTGCCTTTTGGGGCGATTCTTAAACAGTCTAGGAGTCAGAAAAGGGCCAGAGACACTGCATGCCTACTGACATGACATCACAAAGACCTCCTCTGTGTTTAATTGAGAAAAAAAACCTCTTACTGTCTTTTGAAGCGATCCTTAAACAGTCTAGGAGTCAGAAAAGGGCCAGAGACACTGGATACCTACTGACATGACATCACAAAGACCTCATCTGTGTTTAATTGAGAAGAAAAACCTCTTACTACCTTTTGGGGTGATTTTTAAAAAGACTAAAAGTCAGAAAAGGGCCAGAGACACTGGATACCTACTGACATGACATCACAAAGACCTCATCTGTGTTTAATTGTGAAGAAAAAAACCTCTTACTGCCTTTTGGGGCGATCCTTAAACAGTCTAGGAGTCAGAAAAGGGCCAGAGACACTGGATACCTACTGACATGACATCACAAAGACCTCATCTGTGTTTAATTGTGAAGAAAAAAACCTCTTACTGCCTTTTGGGGCGATCCTTAAACAGTCTAGGAGTCAGAAAAGGGCCAGAGACACTGGATACCTACTGACATGACATCACAAAGACCTCATCTGTGTTTAATTGAGAAGAAAAACCTCTTACTGTCTTTTGAAGCGATCCTTAAACAGTCTAGGAGTCAGAAAAGGGCCAGAGACACTGGATGGCTAATGACATGACATCACAAAGACCTCATCTGTGTTTAATTGAGAAAAAAACCTCTTACTGCCTTTTGGGGCGATCCTTAAACAGTCTAGGAGTCAGAAAAGGGCCAGAGACACTGCATGCCTACTGACATGACATCACAAAGACCTCCTCTGTGTTTAATTGAGAAAAAAAACCTCTTACTGTCTTTTGAAGCGATCCTTAAACAGTCTAGGAGTCAGAAAAGGGCCAGAGACACTGGATACCTACTGACATGACATCACAAAGACCTCATCTGTGTTTAATTGAGAAGAAAAACCTCTTACTACCTTTTGGGACGATTTTTAAAAAGACTAAAAGTCAGAAAAGGGCCAGAGACACTGGATACCTACTGACATGACATCACAAAGACCTCATCTGTGTTTAATTGAGAAGAAAAACCTCTTACTACCTTTTGGGGCGATTTTTAAAAAGACTAAAAGTCAGAAAAGGGCCAGAGACACTGGATACCTACTGATATGACATCACAAAGACCTCATCTGTGTTTAATTGAGAAGAAAAACATCTTACTACCTTTTGGGGCGATTTTTAAAAAGACTAAAAGTCAGAAAAGGGCCAGAGACACTGGATACCTACTGACATGACATCACAAAGACCTCATCTGTGTTTAATTGTGAAGAAAAAAACCTCTTACTGCCTTTTGGGGCGATCCTTAAACAGTCTAGGAGTCAGAAAAGGGCCAGAGACACTGGATACCTACTGACATGACATCACAAAGACCTCATCTGTGTTTAATTGTGAAGAAAAAAACCTCTTACTGCCTTTTGGGGCGATCCTTAAACAGTCTAGGAGTTAGAAAAGGGCCAGAGACACTGGATACCTACTGACATGACATCACAAAGACCTCATCTGTGTTTAATTGAGAAAAAAAACCTCTTACTGTCTTTTGAAGTGATCCTTAAAGAGTCTAGGAGTCAGAAAAGGGCCAGAGACACTGGATGCCTACTGACATGACATCACAAAGACCTCATCTGTGTTTAATTGAGAAGAAAAAAACCTCTTACTGCCTTTTGGGGCGATCCTTAAACAGTCTAGGAGTCAGAAAAGGGCCAGAGACACTGGATACCTAATGACATGACATCACAAAGACCTCATCTGTGTTTAATTGAGAAAAAACCCTCTTACTGTCTTTCGAAGTGATCCTTAAACAGTCTAGGAGTCAGAAAAGGGCCAGAGACACTGGATGCCTACTGACATGACATCACAAAGACCTCATCTGTGTTTAATTGTGAAGAAAAAAACCTCTTACTGCCTTTTGGGGCGATCCTTAAACAGTCTAGGAGTCAGAAAAGGGCCAGAGACACTGGATACCTACTGACATGACATCACAAAGACCTCATCTGTGTTTAATTGAGAAGAAAAAAACCTCTTACTGCCTTTTGGGGCGATCCTTAAACAGTCTAGGAGTCAGAAAAGGGCCAGAGACACTGGATGCCTACTAACATGACATCACAAAGACCTCATCTGTGTTTATTTGAGAAAAAAAACCACTTACTGTCTTTTGAAGTGATCCTTAAACAGTCTAGGAGTCAGAAAAGGGCCAGAGACACTGGATGGCTAATGACATGACATCACAAAGACCTCATCTGTGTTTAATTGAGAAAAAAAACCACTTACTGTCTTTTGAAGTGATCCTTAAACAGTCTAGGAGTCAGAAAAGGGCCAGAGACACTGGATGGCTAATGACATGACATCACAAAGACCTCATCTGTGTTTAATTGAGAAAAAAACCTCTTACTGCCTTTTGGGGCGATCCTTAAACAGTCTAGGAGTCAGAAAAGGGCCAGAGACACTGCATGCCTACTGATATGACATCACAAAGACCTCCTCTGTGTTTAATTGAGAAAAAAAAACTCTTACTGTCTTTTGAAGCGATCCTTAAACAGTCTAGGAGTCAGAAAAGGGCCAGAGACACTGGATACCTACAGACATGACATCACAAAGACCTCATCTGTGTTTAATTGAGAAGAAAAACCTCTTACTACCTTTTGGGGTGATTTTTAAAAAGACTAAAAGTCAGAAAAGGGCCAGAGACACTGGATACCTACTGACATGACATCACAAAGACCTCATCTGTGTTTAATTGTGAAGAAAAAAACCTCTTACTGCCTTTTGGGGCGATCCTTAAACAGTCTAGGAGTTAGAAAAGGGCCAGAGACACTGGATACCTACTGACATGACATCACAAAGACCTCATCTGTGTTTAATTGAGAAAAAAAACCTCTTACTGTCTTTTGAAGTGATCCTTAAAGAGTCTAGGAGTCAGAAAAGGGCCAGAGACACTGGATGCCTACTGACATGACATCACAAAGACCTCATCTGTGTTTAATTGAGAAGAAAAAAACCTCTTACTGCCTTTTGGGGCGATCCTTAAACAGTCTAGGAGTCAGAAAAGGGCCAGAGACACTGGATACCTAATGACATGACATCACAAAGACCTCATCTGTGTTTAATTGAGAAAAAACCCTCTTACTGTCTTTCGAAGTGATCCTTAAACAGTCTAGGAGTCAGAAAAGGGCCAGAGACACTGGATGCCTACTGACATGACATCACAAAGACCTCATCTGTGTTTAATTGTGAAGAAAAAAACCTCTTACTGCCTTTTGGGGCGATCCTTAAACAGTCTATGAGTCAGAAAAGGGCCAGAGACACTGGATACCTACTGACATGACATCACAAAGACCTCATCTGTGTTTAATTGAGAAGAAAAAAACCTCTTACTGCCTTTTGGGGCGATCCTTAAACAGTCTAGGAGTCAGAAAAGGGCCAGAGACACTGGATGCCTACTAACATGACATCACAAAGACCTCATCTGTGTTTATTTGAGAAAAAAAACCACTTACTGTCTTTTGAAGTGATCCTTAAACAGTCTAGGAGTCAGAAAAGGGCCAGAGACACTGGATGGCTAATGACATGACATCACAAAGACCTCATCTGTGTTTAATTGAGAAAAAAAACCACTTACTGTCTTTTGAAGTGATCCTTAAACAGTCTAGGAGTCAGAAAAGGGCCAGAGACACTGGATGGCTAATGACATGACATCACAAAGACCTCATCTGTGTTTAATTGAGAAAAAAACCTCTTACTGCCTTTTGGGGCGATCCTTAAACAGTCTAGGAGTCAGAAAAGGGCCAGAGACACTGCATGCCTACTGATATGACATCACAAAGACCTCCTCTGTGTTTAATTGAGAAAAAAAACCTCTTACTGTCTTTTGAAGCGATCCTTAAACAGTCTAGGAGTCAGAAAAGGGCCAGAGACACTGGATACCTACTGACATGACATCACAAAGACCTCATCTGTGTTTAATTGAGAAGAAAAACCTCTTACTACCTTTTGGGGTGATTTTTAAAAAGACTAAAAGTCAGAAAAGGGCCAGAGACACTGGATACCTACTGACATGACATCACAAAGACCTCATCTGTGTTTAATTGTGAAGAAAAAAACCTCTTACTGCCTTTTGGGGCGATCCTTAAACAGTCTAGGAGTCAGAAAAGGGCCAGAGACACTGGATACCTACTGACATGACATCACAAAGACCTCATCTGTGTTTAATTGTGAAGAAAAAAACCTCTTACTGCCTTTTGGGGCGATCCTTAAACAGTCTAGGAGTCAGAAAAGGGCCAGAGACACTGGATACCTACTGACATGACATCACAAAGACCTCATCTGTGTTTAATTGAGAAGAAAAACCTCTTACTGTCTTTTGAAGCGATCCTTAAACAGTCTAGGAGTCAGAAAAGGGCCAGAGACACTGGATGGCTAATGACATGACATCACAAAGACCTCATCTGTGTTTAATTGAGAAAAAAACCTCTTACTGCCTTTTGGGGCGATCCTTAAACAGTCTAGGAGTCAGAAAAGGGCCAGAGACACTGCATGCCTACTGACATGACATCACAAAGACCTCCTCTGTGTTTAATTGAGAAAAAAAACCTCTTACTGTCTTTTGAAGCGATCCTTAAACAGTCTAGGAGTCAGAAAAGGGCCAGAGACACTGGATACCTACTGACATGACATCACAAAGACCTCATCTGTGTTTAATTGAGAAGAAAAACCTCTTACTACCTTTTGGGGCGATTTTTAAAAAGACTAAAAGTCAGAAAAGGGCCAGAGACACTGGATACCTACTGACATGACATCACAAAGACCTCATTGTGTTTAATTGTGAAGAAAAAAACCTCTTACTGCCTTTTGGGGCGATCCTTAAACAGTCTAGGAGTCAGAAAAGGGCCAGAGACACTGGATACCTACTGACATGACATCACAAAGACCTCATCTGTGTTTAATTGTGAAGAAAAAAACCTCTTACTGCCTTTTGGGGCGATCCTTAAACAGTCTAGGAGTCAGAAAAGGGCCAGAGACACTGGATACCTACTGACATGACATCACAAAGACCTCATCTGTGTTTAATTGAGAAGAAAAACCTCTTACTGTCTTTTGAAGCGATCCTTAAACAGTCTAGGAGTCAGAAAAGGGCCAGAGACACTGGATGGCTAATGACATGACATCACAAAGACCTCATCTGTGTTTAATTGAGAAAAAAACCTCTTACTGCCTTTTGGGGCGATCCTTAAACAGTCTAGGAGTCAGAAAAGGGCCAGAGACACTGCATGCCTACTGACATGACATCACAAAGACCTCCTCTGTGTTTAATTGAGAAAAAAAACCTCTTACTGTCTTTTGAAGCGATCCTTAAACAGTCTAGGAGTCAGAAAAGGGCCAGAGACACTGGATACCTACTGACATGACATCACAAAGACCTCATCTGTGTTTAATTGAGAAGAAAAACCTCTTACTACCTTTTGGGGCGATTTTTAAAAAGACTAAAAGTCAGAAAAGGGCCAGAGACACTGGATACCTACTGACATGACATCACAAAGACCTCATCTGTGTTTAATTGAGAAGAAAAACCTCTTACTACCTTTTGGGGCGATTTTTAAAAAGACTAAAAGTCAGAAAAGGGCCAGAGACACTGGATACCTACTGATATGACATCACAAAGACCTCATCTGTGTTTAATTGAGAAGAAAAACATCTTACTACCTTTTGGGGCGATTTTTAAAAAGACTAAAAGTCAGAAAAGGGCCAGAGACACTGGATACCTACTGACATGACATCACAAAGACCTCATCTGTGTTTAATTGTGAAGAAAAAAACCTCTTACTGCCTTTTGGGGCGATCCTTAAACAGTCTAGCAGTCAGAAAAGGGCCAGAGACACTGGATACCTACTGACATGACATCACAAAGACCTCATCTGTGTTTAATTGTGAAGAAAAAAACCTCTTACTGCCTTTTGGGGCGATCCTTAAACCGTCTAGGAGTTAGAAAAGGGCCAGAGACACTGGATACCTACTGACATGACATCACAAAGACCTCATCTGTGTTTAATTGAGAAAAAAAACCTCTTACTGTCTTTTGAAGTGATCCTTAAAGAGTCTAGGAGTCAGAAAAGGGCCAGAGACACTGGATGCCTACTGACATGACATCACAAAGACCTCATCTGTGTTTAATTGAGAAGAAAAAAACCTCTTACTGCCTTTTGGGGCGATCCTTAAACAGTCTAGGAGTCAGAAAAGGGCCAGAGACACTGGATACCTAATGACATGACATCACAAAGACCTCATCTGTGTTTAATTGAGAAAAAACCCTCTTACTGTCTTTTGAAGTGATCCTTAAACAGTCTAGGAGTCAGAAAAGGGCCAGAGACACTGGATGCCTACTGACATGACATCACAAAGACCTCATCTGTGTTTAATTGTGAAGAAAAAAACCTCTTACTGCCTTTTGGGGCGATCCTTAAACAGTCTAGGAGTCAGAAAAGGGCCAGATACACTGGATACCTACTGACATGACATCACAAAGACCTCATCTGTGTTTAATTGAGAAGAAAAAAACCTCTTACAGCCTTTTGGGGCGATCCTTAAACAGTCTAGGAGTCAGAAAAGGGCCAGAGACACTGCATGCCTACTGACATGACATCACAAAGACCTCCTCTGTGTTTAATTGAGAAAAAAAACCTCTTACTGTCTTTTGAAGCGATCCTTAAACAGTCTAGGAGTCAGAAAAGGGCCAGAGACACTGGATACCTACTGACATGACATCACAAAGACCTCATCTGTGTTTAATTGAGAAGAAAAACCTCTTACTACCTTTTGGGGTGATTTTTAAAAAGACTAAAAGTCAGAAAAGGGCCAGAGACACTGGATACCTACTGACATGACATCACAAAGACCTCATCTGTGTTTAATTGTGAAGAAAAAAACCTCTTACTGCCTTTTGGGGCGATCCTTAAACAGTCTAGGAGTCAGAAAAGGGCCAGAGACACTGGATACCTACTGACATGACATCACAAAGACCTCATCTGTGTTTAATTGTGAAGAAAAAAACCTCTTACTGCCTTTTGGGGCGATCCTTAAACAGTCTAGGAGTCAGAAAAGGGCCAGAGACACTGGATACCTACTGACATGACATCACAAAGACCTCATCTGTGTTTAATTGAGAAGAAAAACCTCTTACTGTCTTTTGAAGCGATCCTTAAACAGTCTAGGAGTCAGAAAAGGGCCAGAGACACTGGATGGCTAATGACATGACATCACAAAGACCTCATCTGTGTTTAATTGAGAAAAAAACCTCTTACTGCCTTTTGGGGCGATCCTTAAACAGTCTAGGAGTCAGAAAAGGGCCAGAGACACTGCATGCCTACTGACATGACATCACAAAGACCTCCTCTGTGTTTAATTGAGAAAAAAAACCTCTTACTGTCTTTTGAAGCGATCCTTAAACAGTCTAGGAGTCAGAAAAGGGCCAGAGACACTGGATACCTACTGACATGACATCACAAAGACCTCATCTGTGTTTAATTGAGAAGAAAAACCTCTTACTACCTTTTGGGACGATTTTTAAAAAGACTAAAAGTCAGAAAAGGGCCAGAGACACTGGATACCTACTGACATGACATCACAAAGACCTCATCTGTGTTTAATTGAGAAGAAAAACCTCTTACTACCTTTTGGGGCGATTTTTAAAAAGACTAAAAGTCAGAAAAGGGCCAGAGACACTGGATACCTACTGATATGACATCACAAAGACCTCATCTGTGTTTAATTGAGAAGAAAAACATCTTACTACCTTTTGGGGCGATTTTTAAAAAGACTAAAAGTCAGAAAAGGGCCAGAGACACTGGATACCTACTGACATGACATCACAAAGACCTCATCTGTGTTTAATTGTGAAGAAAAAAACCTCTTACTGCCTTTTGGGGCGATCCTTAAACAGTCTAGGAGTCAGAAAAGGGCCAGAGACACTGGATACCTACTGACATGACATCACAAAGACCTCATCTGTGTTTAATTGTGAAGAAAAAAACCTCTTACTGCCTTTTGGGGCGATCCTTAAACAGTCTAGGAGTTAGAAAAGGGCCAGAGACACTGGATACCTACTGACATGACATCACAAAGACCTCATCTGTGTTTAATTGAGAAAAAAAACCTCTTACTGTCTTTTGAAGTGATCCTTAAAGAGTCTAGGAGTCAGAAAAGGGCCAGAGACACTGGATGCCTACTGACATGACATCACAAAGACCTCATCTGTGTTTAATTGAGAAGAAAAAAACCTCTTACTGCCTTTTGGGGCGATCCTTAAACAGTCTAGGAGTCAGAAAAGGGCCAGAGACACTGGATACCTAATGACATGACATCACAAAGACCTCATCTGTGTTTAATTGAGAAAAAACCCTCTTACTGTCTTTCGAAGTGATCCTTAAACAGTCTAGGAGTCAGAAAAGGGCCAGAGACACTGGATGCCTACTGACATGACATCACAAAGACCTCATCTGTGTTTAATTGTGAAGAAAAAAACCTCTTACTGCCTTTTGGGGCGATCCTTAAACAGTCTAGGAGTCAGAAAAGGGCCAGAGACACTGGATACCTACTGACATGACATCACAAAGACCTCATCTGTGTTTAATTGAGAAGAAAAAAACCTCTTACTGCCTTTTGGGGCGATCCTTAAACAGTCTAGGAGTCAGAAAAGGGCCAGAGACACTGGATGCCTACTAACATGACATCACAAAGACCTCATCTGTGTTTATTTGAGAAAAAAAACCACTTACTGTCTTTTGAAGTGATCCTTAAACAGTCTAGGAGTCAGAAAAGGGCCAGAGACACTGGATGGCTAATGACATGACATCACAAAGACCTCATCTGTGTTTAATTGAGAAAAAAAACCACTTACTGTCTTTTGAAGTGATCCTTAAACAGTCTAGGAGTCAGAAAAGGGCCAGAGACACTGGATGGCTAATGACATGACATCACAAAGACCTCATCTGTGTTTAATTGAGAAAAAAACCTCTTACTGCCTTTTGGGGCGATCCTTAAACAGTCTAGGAGTCAGAAAAGGGCCAGAGACACTGCATGCCTACTGATATGACATCACAAAGACCTCCTCTGTGTTTAATTGAGAAAAAAAACCTCTTACTGTCTTTTGAAGCGATCCTTAAACAGTCTAGGAGTCAGAAAAGGGCCAGAGACACTGGATACCTACTGACATGACATCACAAAGACCTCATCTGTGTTTAATTGAGAAGAAAAACCTCTTACTACCTTTTGGGGTGATTTTTAAAAAGACTAAAAGTCAGAAAAGGGCCAGAGACACTGGATACCTACTGACATGACATCACAAAGACCTCATCTGTGTTTAATTGTGAAGAAAAAAACCTCTTACTGCCTTTTGGGGCGATCCTTAAACAGTCTAGGAGTCAGAAAAGGGCCAGAGACACTGGATACCTACTGACATGACATCACAAAGACCTCATCTGTGTTTAATTGTGAAGAAAAAAACCTCTTACTGCCTTTTGGGGCGATCCTTAAACAGTCTAGGAGTCAGAAAAGGGCCAGAGACACTGGATACCTACTGACATGACATCACAAAGACCTCATCTGTGTTTAATTGAGAAGAAAAACCTCTTACTGTCTTTTGAAGCGATCCTTAAACAGTCTAGGAGTCAGAAAAGGGCCAGAGACACTGGATGGCTAATGACATGACATCACAAAGACCTCATCTGTGTTTAATTGAGAAAAAAACCTCTTACTGCCTTTTGGGGCGATCCTTAAACAGTCTAGGAGTCAGAAAAGGGCCAGAGACACTGCATGCCTACTGACATGACATCACAAAGACCTCCTCTGTGTTTAATTGAGAAAAAAAACCTCTTACTGTCTTTTGAAGCGATCCTTAAACAGTCTAGGAGTCAGAAAAGGGCCAGAGACACTGGATACCTACTGACATGACATCACAAAGACCTCATCTGTGTTTAATTGAGAAGAAAAACCTCTTACTACCTTTTGGGGCGATTTTTAAAAAGACTAAAAGTCAGAAAAGGGCCAGAGACACTGGATACCTACTGACATGACATCACAAAGACCTCATCTGTGTTTAATTGAGAAGAAAAACCTCTTACTACCTTTTGGGGCGATTTTTAAAAAGACTAAAAGTCAGAAAAGGGCCAGAGACACTGGATACCTACTGATATGACATCACAAAGACCTCATCTGTGTTTAATTGAGAAGAAAAACATCTTACTACCTTTTGGGGCGATTTTTAAAAAGACTAAAAGTCAGAAAAGGGCCAGAGACACTGGATACCTACTGACATGACATCACAAAGACCTCATCTGTGTTTAATTGTGAAGAAAAAAACCTCTTACTGCCTTTTGGGGCGATCCTTAAACAGTCTAGGAGTCAGAAAAGGGCCAGAGACACTGGATACCTACTGACATGACATCACAAAGACCTCATCTGTGTTTAATTGTGAAGAAAAAAACCTCTTACTGCCTTTTGGGGCGATCCTTAAACCGTCTAGGAGTTAGAAAAGGGCCAGAGACACTGGATACCTACTGACATGACATCACAAAGACCTCATCTGTGTTTAATTGAGAAAAAAAACCTCTTACTGTCTTTTGAAGTGATCCTTAAAGAGTCTAGGAGTCAGAAAAGGGCCAGAGACACTGGATGCCTACTGACATGACATCACAAAGACCTCATCTGTGTTTAATTGAGAAGAAAAAAACCTCTTACTGCCTTTTGGGGCGATCCTTAAACAGTCTAGGAGTCAGAAAAGGGCCAGAGACACTGGATACCTAATGACATGACATCACAAAGACCTCATCTGTGTTTAATTGAGAAAAAACCCTCTTACTGTCTTTTGAAGTGATCCTTAAACAGTCTAGGAGTCAGAAAAGGGCCAGAGACACTGGATGCCTACTGACATGACATCACAAAGACCTCATCTGTGTTTAATTGTGAAGAAAAAAACCTCTTACTGCCTTTTGGGGCGATCCTTAAACAGTCTAGGAGTCAGAAAAGGGCCAGATACACTGGATACCTACTGACATGACATCACAAAGACCTCATCTGTGTTTAATTGAGAAGAAAAAAACCTCTTACAGCCTTTTGGGGCGATCCTTAAACAGTCTAGGAGTCAGAAAAGGGCCAGAGACACTGCATGCCTACTGACATGACATCACAAAGACCTCCTCTGTGTTTAATTGAGAAAAAAAACCTCTTACTGTCTTTTGAAGCGATCCTTAAACAGTCTAGGAGTCAGAAAAGGGCCAGAGACACTGGATACCTACTGACATGACATCACAAAGACCTCATCTGTGTTTAATTGAGAAGAAAAACCTCTTACTACCTTTTGGGGTGATTTTTAAAAAGACTAAAAGTCAGAAAAGGGCCAGAGACACTGGATACCTACTGACATGACATCACAAAGACCTCATCTGTGTTTAATTGTGAAGAAAAAAACCTCTTACTGCCTTTTGGGGCGATCCTTAAACAGTCTAGGAGTCAGAAAAGGGCCAGAGACACTGGATACCTACTGACATGACATCACAAAGACCTCATCTGTGTTTAATTGAGAAGAAAAACCTCTTACTGCCTTTTGGGGCGATCCTTAAACAGTCTAGGAGTCAGAAAAGGGCCAGAGACACTGGATACCTACTGACATGACATCACAAAGACCTCATCTGTGTTTAATTGAGAAGAAAAACCTCTTACTGTCTTTTGAAGCGATCCTTAAACAGTCTAGGAGTCAGAAAAGGGCCAGAGACACTGGATGGCTAATGACATGACATCACAAAGACCTCATCTGTGTTTAATTGAGAAAAAAACCTCTTACTGCCTTTTGGGGCGATCCTTAAACAGTCTAGGAGTCAGAAAAGGGCCAGAGACACTGCATGCCTACTGACATGACATCACAAAGACCTCCTCTGTGTTTAATTGAGAAAAAAAACCTCTTACTGTCTTTTGAAGCGATCCTTAAACAGTCTAGGAGTCAGAAAAGGGCCAGAGACACTGGATACCTACTGACATGACATCACAAAGACCTCATCTGTGTTTAATTGAGAAGAAAAACCTCTTACTACCTTTTGGGACGATTTTTAAAAAGACTAAAAGTCAGAAAAGGGCCAGAGACACTGGATACCTACTGACATGACATCACAAAGACCTCATCTGTGTTTAATTGAGAAGAAAAACCTCTTACTACCTTTTGGGGCGATTTTTAAAAAGACTAAAAGTCAGAAAAGGGCCAGAGACACTGGATACCTACTGATATGACATCACAAAGACCTCATCTGTGTTTAATTGAGAAGAAAAACATCTTACTACCTTTTGGGGCGATTTTTAAAAAGACTAAAAGTCAGAAAAGGGCCAGAGACACTGGATACCTACTGACATGACATCACAAAGACCTCATCTGTGTTTAATTGTGAAGAAAAAAACCTCTTACTGCCTTTTGGGGCGATCCTTAAACAGTCTAGGAGTCAGAAAAGGGCCAGAGACACTGGATACCTACTGACATGACATCACAAAGACCTCATCTGTGTTTAATTGTGAAGAAAAAAACCTCTTACTGCCTTTTGGGGCGATCCTTAAACAGTCTAGGAGTTAGAAAAGGGCCAGAGACACTGGATACCTACTGACATGACATCACAAAGACCTCATCTGTGTTTAATTGAGAAAAAAAACCTCTTACTGTCTTTTGAAGTGATCCTTAAAGAGTCTAGGAGTCAGAAAAGGGCCAGAGACACTGGATGCCTACTGACATGACATCACAAAGACCTCATCTGTGTTTAATTGAGAAGAAAAAAACCTCTTACTGCCTTTTGGGGCGATCCTTAAACAGTCTAGGAGTCAGAAAAGGGCCAGAGACACTGGATACCTAATGACATGACATCACAAAGACCTCATCTGTGTTTAATTGAGAAAAAACCCTCTTACTGTCTTTCGAAGTGATCCTTAAACAGTCTAGGAGTCAGAAAAGGGCCAGAGACACTGGATGCCTACTGACATGACATCACAAAGACCTCATCTGTGTTTAATTGTGAAGAAAAAAACCTCTTACTGCCTTTTGGGGCGATCCTTAAACAGTCTAGGAGTCAGAAAAGGGCCAGAGACACTGGATACCTACTGACATGACATCACAAAGACCTCATCTGTGTTTAATTGAGAAGAAAAAAACCTCTTACTGCCTTTTGGGGCGATCCTTAAACAGTCTAGGAGTCAGAAAAGGGCCAGAGACACTGGATGCCTACTAACATGACATCACAAAGACCTCATCTGTGTTTATTTGAGAAAAAAAACCACTTACTGTCTTTTGAAGTGATCCTTAAACAGTCTAGGAGTCAGAAAAGGGCCAGAGACACTGGATGGCTAATGACATGACATCACAAAGACCTCATCTGTGTTTAATTGAGAAAAAAAACCACTTACTGTCTTTTGAAGTGATCCTTAAACAGTCTAGGAGTCAGAAAAGGGCCAGAGACACTGGATGGCTAATGACATGACATCACAAAGACCTCATCTGTGTTTAATTGAGAAAAAAACCTCTTACTGCCTTTTGGGGCGATCCTTAAACAGTCTAGGAGTCAGAAAAGGGCCAGAGACACTGCATGCCTACTGATATGACATCACAAAGACCTCCTCTGTGTTTAATTGAGAAAAAAAACCTCTTACTGTCTTTTGAAGCGATCCTTAAACAGTCTAGGAGTCAGAAAAGGGCCAGAGACACTGGATACCTACTGACATGACATCACAAAGACCTCATCTGTGTTTAATTGAGAAGAAAAACCTCTTACTACCTTTTGGGGTGATTTTTAAAAAGACTAAAAGTCAGAAAAGGGCCAGAGACACTGGATACCTACTGACATGACATCACAAAGACCTCATCTGTGTTTAATTGTGAAGAAAAAAACCTCTTACTGCCTTTTGGGGCGATCCTTAAACAGTCTAGGAGTCAGAAAAGGGCCAGAGACACTGGATACCTACTGACATGACATCACAAAGACCTCATCTGTGTTTAATTGTGAAGAAAAAAACCTCTTACTGCCTTTTGGGGCGATCCTTAAACAGTCTAGGAGTCAGAAAAGGGCCAGAGACACTGGATACCTACTGACATGACATCACAAAGACCTCATCTGTGTTTAATTGAGAAGAAAAACCTCTTACTGTCTTTTGAAGCGATCCTTAAACAGTCTAGGAGTCAGAAAAGGGCCAGAGACACTGGATGGCTAATGACATGACATCACAAAGACCTCATCTGTGTTTAATTGAGAAAAAAACCTCTTACTGCCTTTTGGGGCGATCCTTAAACAGTCTAGGAGTCAGAAAAGGGCCAGAGACACTGCATGCCTACTGACATGACATCACAAAGACCTCCTCTGTGTTTAATTGAGAAAAAAAACCTCTTACTGTCTTTTGAAGCGATCCTTAAACAGTCTAGGAGTCAGAAAAGGGCCAGAGACACTGGATACCTACTGACATGACATCACAAAGACCTCATCTGTGTTTAATTGAGAAGAAAAACCTCTTACTACCTTTTGGGGCGATTTTTAAAAAGACTAAAAGTCAGAAAAGGGCCAGAGACACTGGATACCTACTGACATGACATCACAAAGACCTCATTGTGTTTAATTGTGAAGAAAAAAACCTCTTACTGCCTTTTGGGGCGATCCTTAAACAGTCTAGGAGTCAGAAAAGGGCCAGAGACACTGGATACCTACTGACATGACATCACAAAGACCTCATCTGTGTTTAATTGTGAAGAAAAAAACCTCTTACTGCCTTTTGGGGCGATCCTTAAACAGTCTAGGAGTCAGAAAAGGGCCAGAGACACTGGATACCTACTGACATGACATCACAAAGACCTCATCTGTGTTTAATTGAGAAGAAAAACCTCTTACTGTCTTTTGAAGCGATCCTTAAACAGTCTAGGAGTCAGAAAAGGGCCAGAGACACTGGATGGCTAATGACATGACATCACAAAGACCTCATCTGTGTTTAATTGAGAAAAAAACCTCTTACTGCCTTTTGGGGCGATCCTTAAACAGTCTAGGAGTCAGAAAAGGGCCAGAGACACTTCTTGCCTACTGACATGACATCACAAAGACCTCCTCTGTGTTTAATTGAGAAAAAAAACCTCTTACTGTCTTTTGAAGCGATCCTTAAACAGTCTAGGAGTCAGAAAAGGGCCAGAGACACTGGATACCTACTGACATGACATCACAAAGACCTCATCTGTGTTTAATTGAGAAGAAAAACCTCTTACTACCTTTTGGGGCGATTTTTAAAAAGACTAAAAGTCAGAAAAGGGCCAGAGACACTGGATACCTACTGACATGACATCACAAAGACCTCATCTGTGTTTAATTGAGAAGAAAAACATCTTACTACCTTTTGGGGCGATTTTTAAAAAGACTAAAAGTCAGAAAAGGGCCAGAGACACTGGATACCTACTGATATGACATCACAAAGACCTCATCTGTGTTTAATTGAGAAGAAAAACATCTTACTACCTTTTGGGGCGATTTTTAAAAAGACTAAAAGTCAGAAAAGGGCCAGAGACACTGGATACCTACTGACATGACATCACAAAGACCTCATCTGTGTTTAATTGTGAAGAAAAAAACCTCTTACTGCCTTTTGGGGCGATCCTTAAACAGTCTAGGAGTCAGAAAAGGGCCAGAGACACTGGATACCTACTGACATGACATCACAAAGACCTCATCTGTGTTTAATTGTGAAGAAAAAAACCTCTTACTGCCTTTTGGGGCGATCCTTAAACCGTCTAGGAGTTAGAAAAGGGCCAGAGACACTGGATACCTACTGACATGACATCACAAAGACCTCATCTGTGTTTAATTGAGAAAAAAAACCTCTTACTGTCTTTTGAAGTGATCCTTAAAGAGTCTAGGAGTCAGAAAAGGGCCAGAGACACTGGATGCCTACTGACATGACATCACAAAGACCTCATCTGTGTTTAATTGAGAAGAAAAAAACCTCTTACTGCCTTTTGGGGCGATCCTTAAACAGTCTAGGAGTCAGAAAAGGGCCAGAGACACTGGATACCTAATGACATGACATCACAAAGACCTCATCTGTGTTTAATTGAGAAAAAACCCTCTTACTGTCTTTTGAAGTGATCCTTAAACAGTCTAGGAGTCAGAAAAGGGCCAGAGACACTGGATGCCTACTGACATGACATCACAAAGACCTCATCTGTGTTTAATTGTGAAGAAAAAAACCTCTTACTGCCTTTTGGGGCGATCCTTAAACAGTCTAGGAGTCAGAAAAGGGCCAGATACACTGGATACCTACTGACATGACATCACAAAGACCTCATCTGTGTTTAATTGAGAAGAAAAAAACCTCTTACAGCCTTTTGGGGCGATCCTTAAACAGTCTAGGAGTCAGAAAAGGGCCAGAGACACTGGATGCCTACTGACATGACATCACAAAGACCTCATCTGTGTTTAATTGAGAAGAAAAACCTCTTACTGTCTTTTGAAGCGATCCTTAAACAGTCTAGGAGTCAGAAAAGGGCCAGAGACACTGGATGGCTAATGACATGACATCACAAAGACCTCATCTGTGTTTAATTGAGAAAAAAACCTCTTACTGCCTTTTGGGGCGATCCTTAAACAGTCTAGGAGTCAGAAAAGGGCCAGAGACACTGCATGCCTACTGACATGACATCACAAAGACCTCCTCTGTGTTTAATTGAGAAAAAAAACCTCTTACTGTCTTTTAAAGCGATCCTTAAACAGTCTAGGAGTCAGAAAAGGGCCAGAGACACTGGATACCTACTGACATGACATCACAAAGACCTCATCTGTGTTTAATTGAGAAGAAAAACCTCTTACTACCTTTTGGGGCGATTTTTAAAAAGACTAAAAGTCAGAAAAGGGCCAGAGACACTGGATACCTACTGACATGACATCACAAAGACCTCATCTGTGTTTAATTGTGAAGAAAAAAACCTCTTACTGCCTTTTGGGGCGATCCTTAAACAGTCTAGGAGTCAGAAAAGGGCCAGAGAAACTGGATACCTACTGACATGACATCACAAAGACCTCATCTGTGTTTAATTGTGAAGAAAAAAACCTCTTACTGCCTTTTGGGGCGATCCTTAAACAGTCTAGGAGTCAGAAAAGGGCCAGAGACACTGGATACCTACTGACATGATATCACAAAGACCTCATCTGTGTTTAATTGAGAAGAAAAACCTCTTACTGTCTTTTGAAGCGATCCTTAAACAGTCTAGGAGTCAGAAAAGGGCCAGAGACACTGGATGGCTAATGACATGACATCACAAAGACCTCATCTGTGTTTAATTGAGAAAAAAACCTCTTACTGCCTTTTGGGGCGATCCTTAAACAGTCTAGGAGTCAGAAAAGGGCCAGAGACACTGCATGCCTACTGACATGACATCACAAAGACCTCCTCTGTGTTTAATTGAGAAAAAAAACCTCTTACTGTCTTTTGAAGCGATCCTTAAACAGTCTAGGAGTCAGAAAAGGGCCAGAGACACTGGATACCTACTGACATGACATCACAAAGACCTCATCTGTGTTTAATTGAGAAGAAAAACCTCTTACTACCTTTTGGGGCGATTTTTAAAAAGACTAAAAGTCAGAAAAGGGCCAGAGACACTGGATACCTACTGATATGACATCACAAAGACCTCATCTGTGTTTAATTGAGAAGAAAAACATCTTACTACCTTTTGGGGCGATTTTTAAAAAGACTAAAAGTCAGAAAAGGGCCAGAGACACTGGATACCTACTGACATGACATCACAAAGACCTCATCTGTGTTTAATTGTGAAGAAAAAAACCTCTTACTGCCTTCTGGGGCGATCCTTAAACAGTCTAGGAGTCAGAAAAGGGCCAGAGACACTGGATACCTACTGACATGACATCACAAAGACCTCATCTGTGTTTAATTGTGAAGAAAAAAACCTCTTACTGCCTTTTGGGGCGATCCTTAAACAGTCTAGGAGTTAGAAAAGGGCCAGAGACACTGGATACCTACTGACATGACATCACAAAGACCTCATCTGTGTTTAATTGAGAAAAAAAACCTCTTACTGTCTTTTGAAGTGATCCTTAAAGAGTCTAGGAGTCAGAAAAGGGCCAGAGACACTGGATGCCTACTGACATGACATCACAAAGACCTCATCTGTGTTTAATTGAGAAGAAAAAAACCTCTTACTGCCTTTTGGGGCGATCCTTAAACAGTCTAGGAGTCAGAAAAGGGCCAGAGACACTGGATACCTAATGACATGACATCACAAAGTCCTCATCTGTGTTTAATTGAGAAAAAACCCTCTTACTGTCTTTTGAAGTGATCCTTAAACAGTCTAGGAGTCAGAAAAGGGCCAGAGACACTGGATGCCTACTGACATGACATCACAAAGACCTCATCTGTGTTTAATTGTGAAGAAAAAAACCTCTTACTACCTTTTGGGGCGATCCTTAAACAGTCTAGGAGTCAGAAAAGGGCCAGAGACACTGCATGCCTATTGACATGACATCACAAAGACCTCATCTGTGTTTAATTGTGAAGAAAAAAACCTCTTACTGCCTTTTGGGGCGATCCTTAAACAGTCTAGGAGTCAGAAAAGGGCCAGAGACACTGCATGCCTACTGACATGACATCACAAAGACCTCATCTGTGTTTAATTGAGAAGAAAAACCTCTTACTACCTTTTGGGGCGATTTTTAAAAAGACTAAAAGTCAGAAAAGGGCCAGAGACACTGGATACCTACTGACATGACATCACAAAGACCTCATCTGTGTTTAATTGAGAAGAAAAACCTCTTACTACCTTTTGGGGCGATTTTTAAAAAGACTAAAAGTCAGAAAAGGGCCAGAGACACTGGATACCTACTGATATGACATCACAAAGACCTCATCTGTGTTTAATTGAGAAGAAAAACCTCTTACTACCTTTTGGGGTGATTTTTAAAAAGACTAAAAGTCAGAAAAGGGCCAGAGACACTGGATACCTACTGACATGACATCACAAAGACCTCATCTGTGTTTAATTGTGAAGAAGAAAACCTCTTACTGCCTTTTGGGGCGATCCTTAAACAGTCTAGGAGTCAGAAAAGGGCCAGAGACACTGGATACCTACTGACATGACATCACAAAGACCTCATCTGTGTTTAATTGTGAAGAAAAAAACCTCTTACTGCCTTTTGGGGCGATCCTTAAACAGTCTAGGAGTTAGAAAAGGGCCAGAGACACTGGATACCTACTGACATGACATCACAAAGACCTCATCTGTGTTTAATTGAGAAAAAAAACCTCTTACTGTCTTTTGAAGTGATCCTTAAAGAGTCTAGGAGTCAGAAAAGGGCCAGAGACACTGGATGCCTACTGACATGACATAACAAAGACCTCATCTGTGTTTAATTGAGAAGAAAAAAACCTCTTACTGCCTTTTGGGGCGATCCTTAAACAGTCTAGGAGTCAGAAAAGGGCCAGAGACACTGGATACCTACTGACATGACATCACAAAGACCTCATCTGTGTTTACTTGAGAAGAAAAACCTCTTACTGTCTTTTGAAGCGATCCTTAAACAGTCTAGGAGTCAGAAAAGGGCCAGAGACACTGGATGGCTAATGACATGACATCACAAAGACCTCATCTGTGTTTAATTGAGAAAAAAACCTCTTACTGCCTTTTGGGGCGATCCTTAAACAGTCTAGGAGTCAGAAAAGGGCCAGAGACACTGCATGCCTACTGACATGACATCACAAAGACCTCCTCTGTGTTTAATTGAGAAAAAAAACCTCTTACTGTCTTTTGAAGCGATCCTTAAACAGTCTAGGAGTCAGAAAAGGGCCAGAGACACTGGATACCTACTGACATGACATCACAAAGACCTCATCTGTGTTTAATTGAGAAGAAAAACCTCTTACTACCTTTTGGGGTGATTTTTAAAAAGACTAAAAGTCAGAAAAGGGCCAGAGACACTGGATACCTACTGACATGACATCACAAAGACCTCATCTGTGTTTAATTTTGAAGAAAAAAACCTCTTACTGCCTTTTGGGGCGATCCTTAAACAGTCTAGGAGTCAGAAAAGGGCCAGAGACACTGGATACCTACTGACATGACATCACAAAGACCTCATCTGTTTTTAATTGTGAAGAAAAAAACCTCTTACTGCCTTTTGAAGTGATCCTTAAACAGTCTAGGAGTCAGAAAAGGGCCAGAGACACTGGATGCCTACTGACATGACATCACAAAGACCTCATCTGTGTTTAATTGAGAAGAAAAAAACCTCTTACTGCCTTTTGGGGCGATCCTTAAACAGTCTAGGAGTCAGAAAAGGGCCAGAGACACTGGATACCTAATGACATGACATCACAAAGACCTCATCTGTGTTTAATTGAGAAAAAACCCTCTTACTGTCTTTTGAAGTGATCCTTAAACAGTCTAGGAGTCAGAAAAGGGCCAGAGACACTGGATGCCTACTGACATGACATCACAAAGACCTCATCTGTGTTTAATTGTGAAGAAAAAAAACTCTTACTGCCTTTTGGGGCGATCCTTAAACAGTCTAGGAGTCAGAAAAGGGCCAGATACACTGGATACCTACTGACATGACATCACAAAGACCTCATCTGTGTTTAATTGAGAAGAAAAAAACCTCTTACAGCCTTTTGGGGCGATCCTTAAACAGTCTAGGAGTCAGAAAAGGGCCAGAGACACTGGATGCCTACTGACATGACATCACAAAGACCTCATCTGTGTTTAATTGAGAAGAAAAACCTCTTACTGTCTTTTGAAGCGATCCTTAAACAGTCTAGGAGTCAGAAAAGGGCCAGAGACACTGGATGGCTAATGACATGACATCACAAAGACCTCATCTGTGTTTAATTGAGAAAAAAACCTCTTACTGCCTTTTGGGGCGATCCTTAAACAGTCTAGGAGTCAGAAAAGGGCCAGAGACACTGCATGCCTACTGACATGACATCACAAAGACCTCCTCTGTGTTTAATTGAGAAAAAAAACCTCTTACTGTCTTTTAAAGCGATCCTTAAACAGTCTAGGAGTCAGAAAAGGGCCAGAGACACTGGATACCTACTGACATGACATCACAAAGACCTCATCTGTGTTTAATTGAGAAGAAAAACCTCTTACTACCTTTTGGGGCGATTTTTAAAAAGACTAAAAGTCAGAAAAGGGCCAGAGACACTGGATACCTACTGACATGACATCACAAAGACCTCATCTGTGTTTAATTGTGAAGAAAAAAACCTCTTACTGCCTTTTGGGGCGATCCTTAAACAGTCTAGGAGTCAGAAAAGGGCCAGAGAAACTGGATACCTACTGACATGACATCACAAAGACCTCATCTGTGTTTAATTGTGAAGAAAAAAACCTCTTACTGCCTTTTGGGGCGATCCTTAAACAGTCTAGGAGTCAGAAAAGGGCCAGAGACACTGGATACCTACTGACATGACATCACAAAGACCTCATCTGTGTTTAATTGAGAAGAAAAACCTCTTACTGTCTTTTGAAGCGATCCTTAAACAGTCTAGGAGTCAGAAAAGGGCCAGAGACACTGGATGGCTAATGACATGACATCACAAAGACCTCATCTGTGTTTAATTGAGAAAAAAACCTCTTACTGCCTTTTGGGGCGATCCTTAAACAGTCTAGGAGTCAGAAAAGGGCCAGAGACACTGCATGCCTACTGACATGACATCACAAAGACCTCCTCTGTGTTTAATTGAGAAAAAAAACCTCTTACTGTCTTTTGAAGCGATCCTTAAACAGTCTAGGAGTCAGAAAAGGGCCAGAGACACTGGATACCTACTGACATGACATCACAAAGACCTCATCTGTGTTTAATTGAGAAGAAAAACCTCTTACTACCTTTTGGGGCGATTTTTAAAAAGACTAAAAGTCAGAAAAGGGCCAGAGACACTGGATACCTACTGACATGACATCACAAAGACCTCATCTGTGTTTAATTGAGAAGAAAAACCTCTTACTACCTTTTGGGGCGATTTTTAAAAAGACTAAAAGTCAGAAAAGGGCCAGAGACACTGGATACCTACTGATATGACATCACAAAGACCTCATCTGTGTTTAATTGAGAAGAAAAACATCTTACTACCTTTTGGGGCGATTTTTAAAAAGACTAAAAGTCAGAAAAGGGCCAGAGACACTGGATACCTACTGACATGACATCACAAAGACCTCATCTGTGTTTAATTGTGAAGAAAAAAACCTCTTACTGCCTTTTGGGGCGATCCTTAAACAGTCTAGGAGTCAGAAAAGGGCCAGAGACACTGGATACCTACTGACATGACATCACAAAGACCTCATCTGTGTTTAATTGTGAAGAAAAAAACCTCTTACTGCCTTTTGGGGCGATCCTTAAACAGTCTAGGAGTTAGAAAAGGGCCAGAGACACTGGATACCTACTGACATGACATCACAAAGACCTCATCTGTGTTTAATTGAGAAAAAAAACCTCTTACTGTCTTTTGAAGTGATCCTTAAAGAGTCTAGGAGTCAGAAAAGGGCCAGAGACACTGGATGCCTACTGACATGACATCACAAAGACCTCATCTGTGTTTAATTGAGAAGAAAAAAACCTCTTACTGCCTTTTGGGGCGATCCTTAAACAGTCTAGGAGTCAGAAAAGGGCCAGAGACACTGGATACCTAATGACATGACATCACAAAGTCCTCATCTGTGTTTAATTGAGAAAAAACCCTCTTACTGTCTTTTGAAGTGATCCTTAAACAGTCTAGGAGTCAGAAAAGGGCCAGAGACACTGGATGCCTACTGACATGACATCACAAAGACCTCATCTGTGTTTAATTGTGAAGAAAAAAACCTCTTACTACCTTTTGGGGCGATCCTTAAACAGTCTAGGAGTCAGAAAAGGGCCAGAGACCCTGCATGCCTACTGACATGACATCACAAAGACCTCATCTGTGTTTAATTGTGAAGAAAAAAACCTCTTACTGCCTTTTGGGGCGATCCTTAAACAGTCTAGGAGTCAGAAAAGGGCCAGAGACACTGCATGCCTACTGACATGACATCACAAAGACCTCATCTGTGTTTAATTGAGAAGAAAAACCTCTTACTACCTTTTGGGGCGATTTTTAAAAAGACTAAAAGTCAGAAAAGGGCCAGAGACACTGGATACCTACTGACATGACATCACAAAGACCTCATCTGTGTTTAATTGAGAAGAAAAACCTCTTACTACCTTTTGGGGCGATTTTTAAAAAGACTAAAAGTCAGAAAAGGGCCAGAGACACTGGATACCTACTGATATGACATCACAAAGACCTCATCTGTGTTTAATTGAGAAGAAAAACATCTTACTACCTTTTGGGGCGATTTTTAAAAAGACTAAAAGTCAGAAAAGGGCCAGAGACACTGGATACCTACTGACATGACATCACAAAGACCTCATCTGTGTTTAATTGTGAAGAAGAAAACCTCTTACTGCCTTTTGGGGCGATCCTTAAACAGTCTAGGAGTCAGAAAAGGGCCAGAGACACTGGATACCTACTGACATGACATCACAAAGACCTCATCTGTGTTTAATTGTGAAGAAAAAAACCTCTTACTGCCTTTTGGGGCGATCCTTAAACAGTCTAGGAGTTAGAAAAGGGCCAGAGACACTGGATACCTACTGACATGACATCACAAAGACCTCATCTGTGTTTAATTGAGAAAAAAAACCTCTTACTGTCTTTTGAAGTGATCCTTAAAGAGTCTAGGAGTCAGAAAAGGGCCAGAGACACTGGATGCCTACTGACATGACATAACAAAGACCTCATCTGTGTTTAATTGAGAAGAAAAAAACCTCTTACTGCCTTTTGGGGCGATCCTTAAACAGTCTAGGAGTCAGAAAAGGGCCAGAGACACTGGATACCTACTGACATGACATCACAAAGACCTCATCTGTGTTTACTTGAGAAGAAAAACCTCTTACTGTCTTTTGAAGCGATCCTTAAACAGTCTAGGAGTCAGAAAAGGGCCAGAGACACTGGATGGCTAATGACATGACATCACAAAGACCTCATCTGTGTTTAATTGAGAAAAAAACCTCTTACTGCCTTTTGGGGCGATCCTTAAACAGTCTAGGAGTCAGAAAAGGGCCAGAGACACTGGATGGCTAATGACATGACATCACAAAGACCTCATCTGTGTTTAATTGAGAAAAAAACCTCTTACTGCCTTTTGGGGCGATCCTTAAACAGTCTAGGAGTCAGAAAAGGGCCAGAGACACTGCATGCCTACTGACATGACATCACAAAGACCTCCTCTGTGTTTAATTGAGAAAAAAAACCTCTTACTGTCTTCTGAAGCGATCCTTAAACAGTCTAGGAGTCAGAAAAGGGCCAGAGACACTGGATACCTACTGACATGACATCACAAAGACCTCATCTGTGTTTAATTGAGAAGAAAAACCTCTTACTACCTTTTGGGGCGATTTTTAAAAAGACTAAAAGTCAGAAAAGGGCCAGAGACACTGGATACCTACTGACATGACATCACAAAGACCTCATCTGTGTTTAATTGAGAAGAAAAACCTCTTACTACCTTTTGGGGCGATTTTTAAAAAGACTAAAAGTCAGAAAAGGGCCAGAGACACTGGATACCTACTGATATGACATCACAAAGACCTCATCTGTGTTTAATTGAGAAGAAAAACATCTTACTACCTTTTGGGGCGATTTTTAAAAAGACTAAAAGTCAGAAAAGGGCCAGAGACACTGGATACCTACTGACATGACATCACAAAGACCTCATCTGTGTTTAATTGTGAAGAAAAAAACCTCTTACTGCCTTTTGGGGCGATCCTTAAACAGTCTAGGAGTCAGAAAAGGGCCAGAGACACTGGATACCTACTGACATGACATCACAAAGACCTCATCTGTGTTTAATTGTGAAGAAAAAAACCTCTTACTGCCTTTTGGGGCGATCCTTAAACAGTCTAGGAGTTAGAAAAGGGCCAGAGACACTGGATACCTACTGACATGACATCACAAAGACCTCATCTGTGTTTAATTGAGAAAAAAAACCTCTTACTGTCTTTTGAAGTGATCCTTAAAGAGTCTAGGAGTCAGAAAAGGGCCAGAGACACTGGATGCCTACTGACATGACATCACAAAGACCTCATCTGTGTTTAATTGAGAAGAAAAAAACCTCTTACTGCCTTTTGGGGCGATCCTTAAACAGTCTAGGAGTCAGAAAAGGGCCAGAGACACTGGATACCTAATGACATGACATCACAAAGTCCTCATCTGTGTTTAATTGAGAAAAAACCCTCTTACTGTCTTTTGAAGTGATCCTTAAACAGTCTAGGAGTCAGAAAAGGGCCAGAGACACTGGATGCCTACTGACATGACATCACAAAGACCTCATCTGTGTTTAATTGTGAAGAAAAAAACCTCTTACTACCTTTTGGGGCGATCCTTAAACAGTCTAGGAGTCAGAAAAGGGCCAGAGACACTGCATGCCTACTGACATGACATCACAAAGACCTCATCTGTGTTTAATTGTGAAGAAAAAAACCTCTTACTGCCTTTTGGGGCGATCCTTAAACAGTCTAGGAGTCAGAAAAGGGCCAGAGACACTGCATGCCTACTGACATGACATCACAAAGACCTCATCTGTGTTTAATTGAGAAGAAAAACCTCTTACTACCTTTTGGGGCGATTTTTAAAAAGACTAAAAGTCAGAAAAGGGCCAGAGACACTGGATACCTACTGACATGACATCACAAAGACCTCATCTGTGTTTAATTGAGAAGAAAAACCTCTTACTACCTTTTGGGGCGATTTTTAAAAAGACTAAAAGTCAGAAAAGGGCCAGAGACACTGGATACCTACTGATATGACATCACAAAGACCTCATCTGTGTTTAATTGAGAAGAAAAACATCTTACTACCTTTTGGGGCGATTTTTAAAAAGACTAAAAGTCAGAAAAGGGCCAGAGACACTGGATACCTACTGACATGACATCACAAAGACCTCATCTGTGTTTAATTGTGAAGAAGAAAACCTCTTACTGCCTTTTGGGGCGATCCTTAAACAGTCTAGGAGTCAGAAAAGGGCCAGAGACACTGGATACCTACTGACATGACATCACAAAGACCTCATCTGTGTTTAATTGTGAAGAAAAAAACCTCTTACTGCCTTTTGGGGCGATCCTTAAACAGTCTAGGAGTTAGAAAAGGGCCAGAGACACTGGATACCTACTGACATGACATCACAAAGACCTCATCTGTGTTTAATTGAGAAAAAAAACCTCTTACTGTCTTTTGAAGTGATCCTTAAAGAGTCTAGGAGTCAGAAAAGGGCCAGAGACACTGGATGCCTACTGACATGACATAACAAAGACCTCATCTGTGTTTAATTGAGAAGAAAAAAACCTCTTACTGCCTTTTGGGGCGATCCTTAAACAGTCTAGGAGTCAGAAAAGGGCCAGAGACACTGGATACCTACTGACATGACATCACAAAGACCTCATCTGTGTTTACTTGAGAAGAAAAACCTCTTACTGTCTTTTGAAGCGATCCTTAAACAGTCTAGGAGTCAGAAAAGGGCCAGAGACACTGGATGGCTAATGACATGACATCACAAAGACCTCATCTGTGTTTAATTGAGAAAAAAACCTCTTACTGCCTTTTGGGGCGATCCTTAAACAGTCTAGGAGTCAGAAAAGGGCCAGAGACACTGCATGCCTACTGACATGACATCACAAAGACCTCCTCTGTGTTTAATTGAGAAAAAAAACCTCTTACTGTCTTTTGAAGCGATCCTTAAACAGTCTAGGAGTCAGAAAAGGGCCAGAGACACTGGATACCTACTGACATGACATCACAAAGACCTCATCTGTGTTTAATTGAGAAGAAAAACCTCTTACTACCTTTTGGGGTGATTTTTAAAAAGACTAAAAGTCAGAAAAGGGCCAGAGACACTGGATACCTACTGACATGACATCACAAAGACCTCATCTGTGTTTAATTGTGAAGAAAAAAACCTCTTACTGCCTTTTGGGGCGATCCTTAAACAGTCTAGGAGTCAGAAAAGGGCCAGAGACACTGGATACCTACTGACATGACATCACAAAGACCTCATCTGTGTTTAATTGTGAAGAAAAAAACCTCTTACTGCCTTTTGAAGTGATCCTTAAACAGTCTAGGAGTCAGAAAAGGGCCAGAGACACTGGATGCCTACTGACATGACATCACAAAGACCTCATCTGTGTTTAATTGTGAAGAAAAAAACCTCTTACTAACTTTTGGGGCGATCCTTAAACAGTCTAGGAGTCAGAAAAGGGCCAGAGACACTGCATGCCTACTGACATGACATCACAAAGACCTCATCTGTGTTTAATTGTGAAGAAAAAAACCTCTTACTGCCTTTTGGGGCGATCCTTAAACAGTCTAGGAGTCAGAAAAGGGCCAGAGACACTGCATGCCTACTGACATGACATCACAAAGACCTCATCTGTGTTTAATTGAGAAGAAAAACCTCTTACTACCTTTTGGGGCGATTTTTAAAAAGACTAAAAGTCAGAAAAGGGTGTCGTGGTTCGGTCCTTGGTGGCTTGGGAACGGGACCGAACCCCGCCATCAGAGGCGCCCGCGATCACGGAGGTAGGGCATGGTGATCATAGGCAAGCCGGCAGCTTGGCGCCCCACCCGATCGTTGAGGTGGCAATGGCCGCTAAAGAACCTCAATGTCCCCCTCCACCTTTTGACAAGGGCCCGGAGATGGCCCTTTGTTCCAGGAAAATGGGCCATCAGGAACCCCGGAAAACCTCGCATATGTGCATGAGTCATGATTGTATCAGCATGTTCCCTCCGCAAGTACTGGGTGGGGCAATACAGCCTAAGGAGGTGGGTTTTGTATAAAAGGGAGCTTCCACCTGGAGTTCGGTGGAAGCTCTTACTCCATACCAGCGGACTCCACGTTGCTGAAATAAAGCTTGTTCCTGTTGTATCGTTCACCAGGCCTGGCGTGACGTTTTCTTCAAAGGGGCACCCTGTTTTTTCAGTTAGCAAGCGGGTTCCCGACATCGTAAGAGCTTCCCACCGAACTCCAGGGTCGGCATCGCATCCGAGCGCTTATCGGGACGGATCCAGAGATGGCGTTTTCAAGCAACGGGGCGGTCTCGACCCCCACGAACCCCGGGAACATGAGTTTAATGTCCCCGGGAGATTTCCTCCGAAAATCGGGGGGCCAGGAGCAGCTGTCCGGGACCCCGAGACCCTCGGCAGCGGCAGCCAAGGGAAGGCGCCGGGCCATGGGTTTCCCAAGCACGGCGGGGAGCGCGCCGAGGTCTGGGGGGTTGGCCCCAACCTGGGACACCCAGCTGAGGCAGGCGCTTCGCCCGGTAGGACCTGAGGAATCCCTAGAGGACCTGCGGCGGGCCATGGCGGACTTGGCCAGGCGCTTGCAGGCAGCTGAAGCCCGTGAGCAAGCTCGGGCCGGGCCCGGAGGGACTGGTAATACAACGGCGGAGGGGATCGCGTCGAGTGAGGACGTCTCCAGCGACGAGGACGAGCCCGGTACTGGTGAGCGGGCCCCGGACCCCGACCCGGAGCAGTTTTCAGTCCCGAGTAGGCGAGACGGCCAGCGGAGAGGCGAGATAGCAGAGGATCTCGGGGGAGCGGGTGAGCCGACGGGGCGGCGAGAGCCGGACCAACGCAGGAGCGACGTGCAAGGCAGGGAGCGGCACGGCGTCGTTGGGCAAGTTGGTAGCCGGTGGAGCGGAGCAGGACGAGACGGCGGACGCCGAGAATCCCGGATCCGGAGGGGGTCGGACTACTCTCCAAAACGTTCCCCCCCAGAGCTTAAGGCGCGTTTCGACGGGACGCCGGACGACCTCCCGCAGTTCCTCCTCCACGCGCTGACGCATGCCCGGAGGTATGGAGACCGGTATGAGGACTCCGAGGACTTGGTCTGGGGGGTGGCCTCGTGTCTCCAGGGCAAGGCGGGTCAGTGGTACCTAGGGTTGGCCGAGCGCGGCGACCCGGCAACTCGGGACCTGCAGGACTTCGTGGTCGCGCTCCGCCGACGATTCCAGGACCCCCAGGCTGAGGACAAGGCAAAGAGTCGGATCAAGGGACTTCGACAGGGTACTAGGGGGGTTATGGACTATATAGACATTTTCCGGAGGGAAGCAGGCAAGGTGTTCTCCTGGAACGAGGAGACCCAAATCGAGTACTTCCGGGAGGGCCTTAACCCGAAGCTCAGGGAATGGGCCGTGATCAAGGGGACGGAAGAAGATCTGTCTACACTGGAGGGGTGGTGTTTTGTGGTCGCCAAGCTGGAAGCCAGCCTGGGTTGGGCCGCCGCACCCCCCCGGGAGGCCAAAGGCGGGTCAGCCGAGGCGCCGAGACCGGGCCCCGACAACTCTCGCCCCAAACGACCCCCGAACCCCGAGCGGGAAAGGAGACGCCGGGAAGGTCTGTGCCTGAAATGCGGGGGGTCAGGACATTTCGCAGCAGCGTGCCAACGGCAAGGGGGGGAGGACCGCGGGCTCTCCCAGGGGGGGGGTGCGACACGCCCCCAGCAGGCACGCCGGGCGGAGGACCTCCGCAACGAACCGGGAAGCGCCCAGGCGACGGGAAACGGCCAGGACCTGCTGTAGACGGCGCCGGGCAGCAGGTCCCGCGGTGCGAGGGAAAACCCCTACAGCATGAGGCGCGACCTCCGAACGTGGTAATTTTAGAGCTCCGGAACCCGGAGAACGGACTAAGTTGGGTGGGGGAGGCTCTTTTGGACTCTGGATGCGACCACAGCATGGTCCACCCCCAGATAGCCCGGGCTTTGGGGCTACCGAAGCGCATTCGGAAGGTTCCCCTGGTTTTCGTCCAGATGGACAGCAGCCCGATTCAGGGGGGACCTTTCGGGGAGGAGGTGGGTCCTATCGCTATCCACATAGGGGACCACCAAGAGCTGCGGTGGCTGATCCAGGTCCCCGTAGCGGGATATCGGGCGGTGTTGGGCCTGGATTGGCTGAAGGAACACAACCCCGTGGTGGACTGGCGGGCGGGGACCCTGAAGTTCGACTTGACGGTGGGTGCACGGCATCGGGTCCCCCACGAGAATTCCAGCCACAAGAGGACGGCGGCGCGTCCCAGGGGAGCGGCGGCGGCGCAGCAGGAGAAACCAGAGCCCGAGGTCCCGCCAGAGTACCGAGACCTCGCAGCCGTTTTCAGCGAGCGGGAAGCGGACGAGCTACCCCCACACCGCCGCACGGACTGCGCTATCAACATCCCAGAGGGGGCGGTACTACCCAAAGGGCGCATCTACAAGATGAGTGAGGGTGAGCTCAAGGACCTCCGGGAGTTTTTGGGTAAAAATCTGGCCCGAGGTTTCATCCGGCCCGCTTCCAGTCCCATGGGAGCTCCAGTCTTGTTCGTCCGGAAAAAGGATGGGTCCCGACGGCTGTGCCAGGACTACCGGGGCCTCAACGCCATCGCAGCGGGGAACGCTTACCCCCTCCCGCTGATCCCGGATTTGCTGGCCCGGCTGGGCAAAGGGACTCTGTTCACTAAGCTGGACCTAAGGGAGGCGTACTACCGGGTACGCATCCGGGAGGGGGATGAGTGGAAAACAGCGTTTAACTGTCAATTGGGACAATTCGAATTTAAAGTGCTGCCGTTCGGTTTAAGCGGGGCACCTGGGGTTTTCATGAGTCTAATTAATGAGGTGTTGCAGGACCTTCTGTTTCAGGGGGTGGTGGTTTATTTGGATGACGTCCTGATCTACAGCCAAGATCCCCAAGAGCACGTGACCCTGGTGAGGGAGGTGTTAAAGCGCCTGCTGGCAAACCACCTATACGTGAAGCTGGCTAAGTGCGAATTCCACCGTCCCTCCCTGGACTATTTGGGCTACCGCATCTCAGCCCAGGGCATAGCTATGGACCCCGAGAAGGTGCAGGCGGTGCTGGCCTGGGAAAGGCCCCGCACCCGGAAACAGCTACAAAGCTTCCTGGGGTTTGCTAACTTTTTTAGAGGCTTCATCCCCAGATACTCCTCCGTAGTGGCTCCCCTCACGGACTTGCTAGGTACCAAGGGGAGAGGTCCTCGCGCCACGCGGCCCAGCGCAGCGCTCGGCTGGAATGAGAAATCGGAGGCAGCGTTCCTGGCCCTCAAGCAAGCTTTCGCGTCTGAGCCCACGCTACTGCACGTCGACCCAACCCAGCCGATGGTGGTACAAGTCGACGCCAGCGACGCAGCAGCCGGGGCGGTTCTCCTGCAGCGAGACAAGGCGGGACAGCTGAGGCCGGCGGCCTACCTCTCACGAAAATTCGCCGAAACGGAGCGGAACTGGTCTACCTGGGAGAAGGAGGCGTTTGCGATTAAGTTCGCCCTCACCGAATGGCGGCATTGGCTGGAGGAAACAGAGGAGCCGTTCGAGGTCTGGACAGATCACAAGAATCTGGAGGCGCTCCGGCAACCGCGATCCCTGAACGCCAAGCAGATGAGGTGGGCGGAGTTCTTTTCGCGGTACAATTTCAAGCTTGGTCACATCCCCGGCAAAGAGAATTTCCTCGCGGACGCCCTCTCCCGTCTGCCGCATTATGGGGAGGGGTACGCTCCCTGCACCAGGTCCGTGTTTGGTGAGGAGCAGCTGGGACGGGGGGTCGTCACTAGGCGTCGGGCCAGGGAGGAATGGGAGCCCGACCCGGCGACCGCCCCGCTCCGAGACCGCCTAGTGGCAGCCTACGGGACAGACGAGGAGCTGGCTGAGCTCCGGGACTCTTTGATTTTGGACTCCGGTCTCTGGCGGAGGGGGGAGGCTGTCTACGTCCCGGAAGGGCTACGACGGGAAGCCCTCAGCCTCTGCCACGATGCTAAGACCGCCGGGCACTTCGGTTTCGTAAAATCCTGGAAGTTGGCCCGGCGGCGGTTTTGGTGGCCCAGTCTGCGGCGGGACACAAAAGCTTACGTCAGTGGTTGTCCTGTCTGCCTGACCTGCAAGCCGGGGGTTGGCAAGCCGAAAGGTCTGCTGCACCCGCTCGAGGTCCCGACCCGACCGTGGTCAGTGATCTCCATGGACTTTATAACAGACTTGCCTCCCAGCAAGGGGAAAACGGTGATCTGGGTGGTGGTAGATCTATTTTCCAAACAGGCCCATTTCATTCCTTGCGCCAGTGTCCCCAGTGCTTCACAGTTGGCTCGGATGTTCCTGGATCACGTGTTCCGACTGCACGGGCTGCCGGACAAGGTGATTTCCGATCGGGGCTCACAATTCGTGTCCCGGTTTTGGCAAGCTTTCCTGCGCCTGTTAGACATCGAGCAAGGGCTGAGCTCCGCTTACCACCCCCAGACGGACGGGCAGACCGAGCGGGTTAATCAAGTACTGGAGCAGTACTTGCGGTGTTTCGGTTCCTATCATCAAGACACCTGGGTGCCCCTGCTCCCCCTGGCCGAGTTCGCGTACAACAACGCAGACCACAGCAGCACGGAGATGTCGCCTTTTGCCGTCGTCTACGGGACAGACCTGAGACACTTCCCGGAGCTTGGAGAGGTCCCCGCCCGGGAATCGGCCGACCTTCGCGAGTGGGGGAAGCGTGCCGGGAGCTGCTGGAAGTCGCTGCAGGAGCAGCTCCACAAAGTCAAGGCAGCGCAGAAAGAGGACGCCGACCGGAAGAGACGACCAGCTGAGGAGATCCGACCGGGGGATCGAGTTTACCTTTCCACCCGGAACCTACGGTTGAATTTGCCCAGCAAGAAGCTAGGCCCTCGGTTTTTGGGGCCTTTCGAGGTCTTGGCCCCGATCAACGAAGTTTCGGTCAAGCTCAAGCTCCCCAAGAACCTCCGGCACATCCATCCCGTCTTTCACGTGAGCCTTCTAAAAAAAACTCCGGACGGTGACGTTTGGCACCCCGTGTTTTCCCCGCCAGCGCCCGAGGTCCTGCCGGGGGGGGAGCACCACGAGGTGGCGGATATCCTGGACTCTAGACTCCACAGGGGGAAGTTGCAGTACCTTGTGGAATGGAAGGACTTCGCTTTGGGGGACCGGGAATGGGTCTGGGCAGCGGACGTCCTTGCGCCCCGACTCACTGAACGTTTCCACAAGCGGTATCCTGGCCGTCCCGGGGGGTTGGAGAATGGACCTTTGGGGGGGCAGAATGTCGTGGTTCGGTCCTTGGTGGCTTGGGAACGGGACCGAACCCCGCCATCAGAGGCGCCCGCGATCACGGAGGTAGGGCATGGTGATCATAGGCAAGCCGGCAGCTGGGCGCCCCACCCGATCGTTGAGGTGGCAATGGCCGCTAAAGAACCTCAATGTCCCCCTCCACCTTTTGACAAGGGCCCGGAGATGGCCCTTTGTTCCAGGAAAATGGGCCATCAGGAACCCCGGAAAACCTCGCATATGTGCATGAGTCATGATTGTATCAGCATGTTCCCTCCGCAAGTACTGGGTGGGGCAATACAGCCTAAGGAGGTGGGTTTTGTATAAAAGGGAGCTTCCACCTGGAGTTCGGTGGAAGCTCTTACTCCATACCAGCGGACTCCACGTTGCTGAAATAAAGCTTGTTCCTGTTGTATCGTTCACCAGGCCTGGCGTGACGTTTTCTTCAAAGGGGCACCCTGTTTTTTCAGTTAGCAAGCGGGTTCCCGACAAAGGGCCAGAGACACTGGATACCTACTGACATGACATCACAAAGACCTCATCTGTGTTTAATTGAGAAGAAAAACCTCTTACTACCTTTTGGGGCGATTTTTAAAAAGACTAAAAGTCAGAAAAGGGCCAGAGACACTGGATACCTACTGATATGACATCACAAAGACCTCATCTGTGTTTAATTGAGAAGAAAAACATCTTACTACCTTTTGGGGCGATTTTTAAAAAGACTAAAAGTCAGAAAAGGGCCAGAGACACTGGATACCTACTGACATGACATCACAAAGACCTCATCTGTGTTTAATTGTGAAGAAGAAAACCTCTTACTGCCTTTTGGGGCGATCCTTAAACAGTCTAGGAGTCAGAAAAGGGCCAGAGACACTGGATACCTACTGACATGACATCACAAAGACCTCATCTGTGTTTAATTGTGAAGAAAAAAACCTCTTACTGCCTTTTGGGGCGATCCTTAAACAGTCTAGGAGTTAGAAAAGGGCCAGAGACACTGGATACCTACTGACATGACATCACAAAGACCTCATCTGTGTTTAATTGAGAAAAAAAACCTCTTACTGTCTTTTGAAGTGATCCTTAAAGAGTCTAGGAGTCAGAAAAGGGCCAGAGACACTGGATGCCTACTGACATGACATAACAAAGACCTCATCTGTGTTTAATTGAGAAGAAAAAAACCTCTTACTGCCTTTTGGGGCGATCCTTAAACAGTCTAGGAGTCAGAAAAGGGCCAGAGACACTGGATACCTACTGACATGACATCACAAAGACCTCATCTGTGTTTACTTGAGAAGAAAAACCTCTTACTGTCTTTTGAAGCGATCCTTAAACAGTCTAGGAGTCAGAAAAGGGCCAGAGACACTGGATGGCTAATGACATGACATCACAAAGACCTCATCTGTGTTTAATTGAGAAAAAAACCTCTTACTGCCTTTTGGGGCGATCCTTAAACAGTCTAGGAGTCAGAAAAGGGCCAGAGACACTGCATGCCTACTGACATGACATCACAAAGACCTCCTCTGTGTTTAATTGAGAAAAAAAACCTCTTACTGTCTTTTGAAGCGATCCTTAAACAGACTAGGAGTCAGAAAAGGGCCAGAGACACTGGATACCTACTGACATGACATCACAAAGACCTCATCTGTGTTTAATTGAGAAGAAAAACCTCTTACTACCTTTGGGGTGATTTTTAAAAAGACTAAAAGTCAGAAAAGGGCCAGAGACACTGGATACCTACTGACATGACATCACAAAGACCTCATCTGTGTTTAATTGTGAAGAAAAAAACCTCTTACTGCCTTTTGGGGCGATCCTTAAACAGTCTAGGAGTCAGAAAAGGGCCAGAGACACTGGATACCTACTGACATGACATCACAAAGACCTCATCTGTGTTTAATTGTGAAGAAAAAAACCTCTTACTGCCTTTTGGGGCGATCCTTAAACAGTCTAGGAGTCAGAAAAGGGCCAGAGACACTGGATGGCTAATGACATGACATCACAAAGACCTCATCTGTGTTTAATTGAGAAAAAAACCTCTTACTGCCTTTTGGGGCGATCCTTAAACAGTCTAGGAGTCAGAAAAGGGCCAGAGACACTGCATGCCTACTGACATGACATCACAAAGACCTCCTCTGTGTTTAATTGAGAAAAAAAACCTCTTACTGTCTTTTGAAGCGATCCTTAAACAGTCTAGGAGTCAGAAAAGGGCCAGAGACACTGGATACCTACTGACATGACATCACAAAGACCTCATCTGTGTTTAATTGAGAAGAAAAACCTCTTACTACCTTTTGGGGTGATTTTTAAAAAGACTAAAAGTCAGAAAAGGGCCAGAGACACTGGATACCTACTGACATGACATCACAAAGACCTCATCTGTGTTTAATTTTGAAGAAAAAAACCTCTTACTGCCTTTTGGGGCGATCCTTAAACAGTCTAGGAGTCAGAAAAGGGCCAGAGACACTGGATACCTACTGACATGACATCACAAAGACCTCATCTGTGTTTAATTGTGAAGAAAAAAACCTCTTACTGCCTTTTGAAGTGATCCTTAAACAGTCTAGGAGTCAGAAAAGGGCCAGAGACACTGGATGCCTACTGACATGACATCACAAAGACCTCATCTGTGTTTAATTGTGAAGAAAAAAACCTCTTACTACCTTTTGGGGCGATCCTTAAACAGTCTAGGAGTCAGAAAAGGGCCAGAGACACTGCATGCCTACTGACATGACATCACAAAGACCTCATCTGTGTTTAATTGTGAAGAAAAAAACCTCTTACTGCCTTTTGGGGAGATCCTTAAACAGTCTAGGAGTCAGAAAAGGGCCAGAGACACTGCATGCCTACTGACATGACATCACAAAGACCTCATCTGTGTTTAATTGAGAAGAAAAACCTCTTACTACCTTTTGGGGCGATTTTTAAAAAGACTAAAAGTCAGAAAAGGGCCAGAGACACTGGATACCTACTGACATGACATCACAAAGACCTCATCTGTGTTTAATTGAGAAGAAAAACCTCTTACTACCTTTTGGGGCGATTTTTAAAAAGACTAAAAGTCAGAAAAGGGCCAGAGACACTGGATACATACTGATATGACATCACAAAGACCTCATCTGTGTTTAATTGAGAAGAAAAACATCTTACTACCTTTTGGGGCGATTTTTAAAAAGACTAAAAGTCAGAAAAGGGCCAGAGACACTGGATACCTACTGACATGACATCACAAAGACCTCATCTGTGTTTAATTGTGAAGAAGAAAACCTCTTACTGCCTTTTGGGGCGATCCTTAAACAGTCTAGGAGTCAGAAAAGGGCCAGAGACACTGGATACCTACTGACATGACATCACAAAGACCTCATCTGTGTTTAATTGTGAAGAAAAAAACCTCTTACTGCCTTTTGGGGCGATCCTTAGTCTAGGAGTTAGAAAAGGGCCAGAGACACTGGATACCTACTGACATGACATCACAAAGACCTCATCTGTGTTTAATTGAGAAAAAAAACCTCTTACTGTCTTTTGAAGTGATCCTTAAAGAGTCTAGGAGTCAGAAAAGGGCCAGAGACACTGGATGCCTACTGACATGACATAACAAAGACCTCATCTGTGTTTAATTGAGAAGAAAAAAACCTCTTACTGCCTTTTGGGGCGATCCTTAAACAGTCTAGGAGTCAGAAAAGGGCCAGAGACACTGGATACCTACTGACATGACATCACAAAGACCTCATCTGTGTTTACTTGAGAAGAAAAACCTCTTACTGTCTTTTGAAGCGATCCTTAAACAGTCTAGGAGTCAGAAAAGGGCCAGAGACACTGGATGGCTAATGACATGACATCACAAAGACCTCATCTGTGTTTAATTGAGAAAAAAACCTCTTACTGCCTTTTGGGGCGATCCTTAAACAGTCTAGGAGTCAGAAAAGGGCCAGAGACACTGCATGCCTACTGACATGACATCACAAAGACCTCCTCTGTGTTTAATTGAGAAAAAAAACCTCTTACTGTCTTTTGAAGCGATCCTTAAACAGTCTAGGAGTCAGAAAAGGGCCAGATACACTGGATACCTACTGACATGACATCACAAAGACCTCATCTGTGTTTAATTGAGAAGAAAAACCTCTTACTACCTTTTGGGGTGATTTTTAAAAAGACTAAAAGTCAGAAAAGGGCCAGAGACACTGGATACCTACTGACATGACATCACAAAGACCTCATCTGTGTTTAATTGTGAAGAAAAAAACCTCTTACTGCCTTTTGGGGCGATCCTTAAACAGTCTAGGAGTCAGAAAAGGGCCAGAGACACTGGATACCTACTGACATGACATCACAAAGACCTCATCTGTGTTTAATTGTGAAGAAAAAAACCTCTTACTGCCTTTTGAAGTGATCCTTAAACAGTCTAGGAGTCAGAAAAGGGCCAGAGACACTGGATGCCTACTGACATGACATCACAAAGACCTCATCTGTGTTTAATTGTGAAGAAAAAAACCTCTTACTAACTTTTGGGGCGATCCTTAAACAGTCTAGGAGTCAGAAAAGGGCCAGAGACACTGCATGCCTACTGACATGACATCACAAAGACCTCATCTGTGTTTAATTGTGAAGAAAAAAACCTCTTACTGCCTTTTGGGGCGATCCTTAAACAGTCTAGGAGTCAGAAAAGGGCCAGAGACACTGCATGCCTACTGACATGACATCACAAAGACCTCATCTGTGTTTAATTGAGAAGAAAAACCTCTTACTACCTTTTGGGGCGATTTTTAAAAAGACTAAAAGTCAGAAAAGGGCCAGAGACACTGGATACCTACTGACATGACATCACAAAGACCTCATCTGTGTTTAATTGAGAAGAAAAACCTCTTACTACCTTTTGGGGCGATTTTTAAAAAGACTAAAAGTCAGAAAAGGGCCAGAGACACTGGATACCTACTGACATGACATCACAAAGACCTCATCTGTGTTTACTTGAGAAGAAAAACCTCTTACTGTCTTTTGAAGCGATCCTTAAACAGTCTAGGAGTCAGAAAAGGGCCAGAGACACTGGATGGCTAATGACATGACATCACAAAGACCTCATCTGTGTTTAATTGAGAAAAAAACCTCTTACTGCCTTTTGGGGCGATCCTTAAACAGTCTAGGAGTCAGAAAAGGGCCAGAGACACTGCATGCCTACTGACATGACATCACAAAGACCTCCTCTGTGTTTAATTGAGAAAAAAAACCTCTTACTGTCTTTTGAAGCGATCCTTAAACAGTCTAGGAGTCAGAAAAGGGCCAGAGACACTGGATACCTACTGACATGACATCACAAAGACCTCATCTGTGTTTAATTGAGAAGAAAAACCTCTTACTACCTTTTGGGGTGATTTTTAAAAAGACTAAAAGTCAGAAAAGGGCCAGAGACACTGGATACCTACTGACATGACATCACAAAGACCTCATCTGTGTTTAATTGTGAAGAAAAAAACCTCTTACTGCCTTTTGGGGCGATCCTTAAACAGTCTAGGAGTCAGAAAAGGGCCAGAGACACTGGATACCTACTGACATGACATCACAAAGACCTCATCTGTGTTTAATTGTGAAGAAAAAAACCTCTTACTGCCTTTTGGGGCGATCCTTAAACAGTCTAGGAGTCAGAAAAGGGCCAGAGACACTGGATGGCTAATGACATGACATCACAAAGACCTCATCTGTGTTTAATTGAGAAAAAAACCTCTTACTGCCTTTTGGGGCGATCCTTAAACAGTCTAGGAGTCAGAAAAGGGCCAGAGACACTGCATGCCTACTGACATGACATCACAAAGACCTCCTCTGTGTTTAATTGAGAAAAAAAACCTCTTACTGTCTTTTGAAGCGATCCTTAAACAGTCTAGGAGTCAGAAAAGGGCCAGAGACACTGGATACCTACTGACATGACATCACAAAGACCTCATCTGTGTTTAATTGAGAAGAAAAACCTCTTACTACCTTTTGGGGTGATTTTTAAAAAGACTAAAAGTCAGAAAAGGGCTAGAGACACTGGATACCTACTGACATGACATCACAAAGACCTCATCTGTGTTTAATTGTGAAGAAAAAAACCTCTTACTGCCTTTTGGGGCGATCCTTAAACAGTCTAGGAGTCAGAAAAGGGCCAGAGACACTGGATACCTACTGACATGACATCACAAAGACCTCATCTGTGTTTAATTGTGAAGAAAAAAACCTCTTACTGCCTTTTGGGGCGATCCTTAAACAGTCTAGGAGTCAGAAAAGGGCCAGAGACACTGGATACCTACTGACATGACATCACAAAGACCTCATCTGTGTTTAATTGAGAAGAAAAACCTCTTACTGTCTTTTGAAGCGATCCTTAAACAGTCTAGGAGTCAGAAAAGGGCCAGAGACACTGGATGGCTAATGACATGACATCACAAAGACCTCATCTGTGTTTAATTGAGAAAAAAACCTCTTACTGCCTTTTGGGGCGATCCTTAAACAGTCTAGGAGTCAGAAAAGGGCCAGAGACACTGCATGCCTACTGACATGACATCACAAAGACCTCCTCTGTGTTTAATTGAGAAAAAAAACCTCTTACTGTCTTTTGAAGCGATCCTTAAACAGTCTAGGAGTCAGAAAAGGGCCAGAGACACTGGATACCTACTGACATGACATCACAAAGACCTCATCTGTGTTTAATTGAGAAGAAAAACCTCTTACTACCTTTTGGGACGATTTTTAAAAAGACTAAAAGTCAGAAAAGGGCCAGAGACACTGGATACCTACTGACATGACATCACAAAGACCTCATCTGTGTTTAATTGAGAAGAAAAACCTCTTACTACCTTTTGGGGCGATTTTTAAAAAGACTAAAAGTCAGAAAAGGGCCAGAGACACTGGATACCTACTGACATGACATCACAAAGACCTCATCTGTGTTTAATTGAGAAGAAAAACCTCTTACTGTCTTTTGAAGCGATCCTTAAACAGTCTAGGAGTCAGAAAAGGGCCAGAGACACTGGATGGCTAATGACATGACATCACAAAGACCTCATCTGTGTTTAATTGAGAAAAAAACCTCTTACTGCCTTTTGGGGCGATCCTTAAACAGTCTAGGAGTCAGAAAAGGGCCAGAGACACTGCATGCCTACTGACATGACATCACAAAGACCTCCTCTGTGTTTAATTGAGAAAAAAAACCTCTTACTGTCTTTTGAAGCGATCCTTAAACAGTCTAGGAGTCAGAAAAGGGCCAGAGACACTGGATACCTACTGACATGACATCACAAAGACCTCATCTGTGTTTAATTGAGAAGAAAAACCTCTTACTACCTTTTGGGGTGATTTTTAAAAAGACTAAAAGTCAGAAAAGGGCCAGAGACACTGGATACCTACTGACATGACATCACAAAGACCTCATCTGTGTTTAATTGTGAAGAAAAAAACCTCTTACTGCCTTTTGGGGCGATCCTTAAACAGTCTAGGAGTCAGAAAAGGGCCAGAGACACTGGATACCTACTGACATGACATCACAAAGACCTCATCTGTGTTTAATTGTGAAGAAAAAAACCTCTTACTGCCTTTTGGGGCGATCCTTAAACAGTCTAGGAGTCAGAAAAGGGCCAGAGACACTGGATGGCTAATGACATGACATCACAAAGACCTCATCTGTGTTTAATTGAGAAAAAAACCTCTTACTGCCTTTTGGGGCGATCCTTAAACAGTCTAGGAGTCAGAAAAGGGCCAGAGACACTGCATGCCTACTGACATGACATCACAAAGACCTCCTCTGTGTTTAATTGAGAAAAAAAACCTCTTACTGTCTTTTGAAGCGATCCTTAAACAGTCTAGGAGTCAGAAAAGGGCCAGAGACACTGGATACCTACTGACATGACATCACAAAGACCTCATCTGTGTTTAATTGAGAAGAAAAACCTCTTACTACCTTTTGGGGTGATTTTTAAAAAGACTAAAAGTCAGAAAAGGGCTAGAGACACTGGATACCTACTGACATGACATCACAAAGACCTCATCTGTGTTTAATTGTGAAGAAAAAAACCTCTTACTGCCTTTTGGGGCGATCCTTAAACAGTCTAGGAGTCAGAAAAGGGCCAGAGACACTGGATACCTACTGACATGACATCACAAAGACCTCATCTGTGTTTAATTGTGAAGAAAAAAACCTCTTACTGCCTTTTGGGGCGATCCTTAAACAGTCTAGGAGTCAGAAAAGGGCCAGAGACACTGGATACCTACTGACATGACATCACAAAGACCTCATCTGTGTTTAATTGAGAAGAAAAACCTCTTACTGTCTTTTGAAGCGATCCTTAAACAGTCTAGGAGTCAGAAAAGGGCCAGAGACACTGGATGGCTAATGACATGACATCACAAAGACCTCATCTGTGTTTAATTGAGAAAAAAACCTCTTACTGCCTTTTGGGGCGATCCTTAAACAGTCTAGGAGTCAGAAAAGGGCCAGAGACACTGCATGCCTACTGACATGACATCACAAAGACCTCCTCTGTGTTTAATTGAGAAAAAAAACCTCTTACTGTCTTTTGAAGCGATCCTTAAACAGTCTAGGAGTCAGAAAAGGGCCAGAGACACTGGATACCTACTGACATGACATCACAAAGACCTCATCTGTGTTTAATTGAGAAGAAAAACCTCTTACTACCTTTTGGGACGATTTTTAAAAAGACTAAAAGTCAGAAAAGGGCCAGAGACACTGGATACCTACTGACATGACATCACAAAGACCTCATCTGTGTTTAATTGAGAAGAAAAACCTCTTACTACCTTTTGGGGCGATTTTTAAAAAGACTAAAAGTCAGAAAAGGGCCAGAGACACTGGATACCTACTGATATGACATCACAAAGACCTCATCTGTGTTTAATTGAGAAGAAAAACATCTTACTACCTTTTGGGGCGATTTTTAAAAAGACTAAAAGTCAGAAAAGGGCCAGAGACACTGGATACCTACTGACATGACATCACAAAGACCTCATCTGTGTTTAATTGTGAAGAAAAAAACCTCTTACTGCCTTTTGGGGCGATCCTTAAACAGTCTAGGAGTTAGAAAAGGGCCAGAGACACTGGATACCTACTGACATGACATCACAAAGACCTCATCTGTGTTTAATTGAGAAAAAAAACCTCTTACTGTCTTTTGAAGTGATCCTTAAAGAGTCTAGGAGTCAGAAAAGGGCCAGAGACACTGGATGCCTACTGACATGACATAACAAAGACCTCATCTGTGTTTAATTGAGAAGAAAAAAACCTCTTACTGCCTTTTGGGGCGATCCTTAAACAGTCTAGGAGTCAGAAAAGGGCCAGAGACACTGGATACCTACTGACATGACATCACAAAGACCTCATCTGTGTTTACTTGAGAAGAAAAACCTCTTACTGTCTTTTGAAGCGATCCTTAAACAGTCTAGGAGTCAGAAAAGGGCCAGAGACACTGGATGGCTAATGACATGACATCACAAAGACCTCATCTGTGTTTAATTGAGAAAAAAACCTCTTACTGCCTTTTGGGGCGATCCTTAAACAGTCTAGGAGTCAGAAAAGGGCCAGAGACACTGCATGCCTACTGACATGACATCACAAAGACCTCCTCTGTGTTTAATTGAGAAAAAAAACCTCTTACTGTCTTTTGAAGCGATCCTTAAACAGTCTAGGAGTCAGAAAAGGGCCAGAGACACTGGATACCTACTGACATGACATCACAAAGACCTCATCTGTGTTTAATTGAGAAGAAAAACCTCTTACTACCTTTTGGGGTGATTTTTAAAAAGACTAAAAGTCAGAAAAGGGCCAGAGACACTGGATACCTACTGACATGACATCACAAAGACCTCATCTGTGTTTAATTGTGAAGAAAAAAACCTCTTACTGCCTTTTGGGGCGATCCTTAAACAGTCTAGGAGTCAGAAAAGGGCCAGAGACACTGGATACCTACTGACATGACATCACAAAGACCTCATCTGTGTTTAATTGTGAAGAAAAAAACCTCTTACTGCCTTTTGGGGCGATCCTTAAACAGTCTAGGAGTCAGAAAAGGGCCAGAGACACTGGATACCTACTGACATGACATCACAAAGACCTCATCTGTGTTTAATTGAGAAGAAAAACCTCTTACTGTCTTTTGAAGCGATCCTTAAACAGTCTAGGAGTCAGAAAAGGGCCAGAGACACTGGATGGCTAATGACATGACATCACAAAGACCTCATCTGTGTTTAATTGAGAAAAAAACCTCTTACTGCCTTTTGGGGCGATCCTTAAACAGTCTAGGAGTCAGAAAAGGGCCAGAGACACTGGATACCTACTGACATGACATCACAAAGACCTCATCTGTGTTTAATTGAGAAGAAAAACCTCTTACTGTCTTTTGAAGCGATCCTTAAACAGTCTAGGAGTCAGAAAAGGGCCAGAGACACTGGATGCCTACTGACATGACATCACAAAGACCTCATCTGTGTTTAATTGTGAAGAAAAAAACCTCTTACTAACTTTTGGGGCGATCCTTAAACAGTCTAGGAGTCAGAAAAGGGCCAGAGACACTGCATGCCTACTGACATGACATCACAAAGACCTCATCTGTGTTTAATTGTGAAGAAAAAAACCTCTTACTGCCTTTTGGGGCGATCCTTAAACAGTCTAGGAGTCAGAAAAGGGCCAGAGACACTGCATGCCTACTGACATGACATCACAAAGACCTCATCTGTGTTTAATTGAGAAGAAAAACCTCTTACTACCTTTTGGGGCGATTTTTAAAAAGACTAAAAGTCAGAAAAGGGCCAGAGACACTGGATACCTACTGACATGACATCACAAAGACCTCATCTGTGTTTAATTGAGAAGAAAAACCTCTTACTACCTTTTGGGGCGATTTTTAAAAAGACTAAAAGTCAGAAAAGGGCCAGAGACACTGGATACCTACTGATATGACATCACAAAGACCTCATCTGTGTTTAATTGAGAAGAAAAACATCTTACTACCTTTTGGGGCGATTTTTAAAAAGACTAAAAGTCAGAAAAGGGCCAGAGACACTGGATACCTACTGACATGACATCACAAAGACCTCATCTGTGTTTAATTGTGAAGAAGAAAACCTCTTACTGCCTTTTGGGGCGATCCTTAAACAGTCTAGGAGTCAGAAAAGGGCCAGAGACACTGGATACCTACTGACATGACATCACAAAGACCTCATCTGTGTTTAATTGTGAAGAAAAAAACCTCTTACTGCCTTTTGGGGCGATCCTTAAACAGTCTAGGAGTTAGAAAAGGGCCAGAGACACTGGATACCTACTGACATGACATCACAAAGACCTCATCTGTGTTTAATTGAGAAAAAAAACCTCTTACTGTCTTTTGAAGTGATCCTTAAAGAGTCTAGGAGTCAGAAAAGGGCCAGAGACACTGGATGCCTACTGACATGACATAACAAAGACCTCATCTGTGTTTAATTGAGAAGAAAAAAACCTCTTACTGCCTTTTGGGGCGATCCTTAAACAGTCTAGGAGTCAGAAAAGGGCCAGAGACACTGGATACCTACTGACATGACATCACAAAGACCTCATCTGTGTTTACTTGAGAAGAAAAACCTCTTACTGTCTTTTGAAGCGATCCTTAAACAGTCTAGGAGTCAGAAAAGGGCCAGAGACACTGGATGGCTAATGACATGACATCACAAAGACCTCATCTGTGTTTAATTGAGAAAAAAACCTCTTACTGCCTTTTGGGGCGATCCTTAAACAGTCTAGGAGTCAGAAAAGGGCCAGAGACACTGCATGCCTACTGACATGACATCACAAAGACCTCCTCTGTGTTTAATTGAGAAAAAAAACCTCTTACTGTCTTTTGAAGCGATCCTTAAACAGTCTAGGAGTCAGAAAAGGGCCAGAGACACTGGATACCTACTGACATGACATCACAAAGACCTCATCTGTGTTTAATTGAGAAGAAAAACCTCTTACTACCTTTTGGGGTGATTTTTAAAAAGACTAAAAGTCAGAAAAGGGCCAGAGACACTGGATGGCTAATGACATGACATCACAAAGACCTCATCTGTGTTTAATTGAGAAAAAAACCTCTTACTGCCTTTTGGGGCGATCCTTAAACAGTCTAGGAGTCAGAAAAGGGCCAGAGACACTGCATGCCTACTGACATGACATTACAAAGACCTCCTCTGTGTTTAATTGAGAAAAAAAACCTCTTACTGTCTTTTGAAGCGATCCTTAAACAGTCTAGGAGTCAGAAAAGGGCCAGAGACACTGGATACCTACTGACATGACATCACAAAGACCTCATCTGTGTTTAATTGAGAAGAAAAACCTCTTACTACCTTTTGGGGTGATTTTTAAAAAGACTAAAAGTCAGAAAAGGGCCAGAGACACTGGATACCTACTGACATGACATCACAAAGACCTCATCTGTGTTTAATTGTGAAGAAAAAAACCTCTTACTGCCTTTTGGGGCGATCCTTAAACAGTCTAGGAGTCAGAAAAGGGCCAGAGACACTGGATACCTACTGACATGACATCACAAAGACCTCATCTGTGTTTAATTGTGAAGAAAAAAACCTCTTACTGCCTTTTGGGGCGATCCTTAAACAGTCTAGGAGTCAGAAAAGGGCCAGAGACACTGGATACCTACTGACATGACATCACAAAGACCTCATCTGTGTTTAATTGAGAAGAAAAACCTCTTACTGTCTTTTGAAGCGATCCTTAAACAGTCTAGGAGTCAGAAAAGGGCCAGAGACACTGGATGGCTAATGACATGACATCACAAAGACCTCATCTGTGTTTAATTGAGAAAAAAACCTCTTACTGCCTTTTGGGGCGATCCTTAAACAGTCTAGGAGTCAGAAAAGGGCCAGAGACACTGCATGCCTACTGACATGACATCACAAAGACCTCCTCTGTGTTTAATTGAGAAAAAAAACCTCTTACTGTCTTTTGAAGCGATCCTTAAACAGTCTAGGAGTCAGAAAAGGGCCAGAGACACTGGATACCTACTGACATGACATCACAAAGACCTCATCTGTGTTTAATTGAGAAGAAAAACCTCTTACTACCTTTTGGGACGATTTTTAAAAAGACTAAAAGTCAGAAAAGGGCCAGAGACACTGGATACCTACTGACATGACATCACAAAGACCTCATCTGTGTTTAATTGAGAAGAAAAACCTCTTACTAACTTTTGGGGCGATTTTTAAAAAGACTAAAAGTCAGAAAAGGGCCAGAGACACTGGATACCTACTGATATGACATCACAAAGACCTCATCTGTGTTTAATTGAGAAGAAAAACATCTTACTACCTTTTGGGGCGATTTTTAAAAAGACTAAAAGTCAGAAAAGGGCCAGAGACACTGGATACCTACTGACATGACATCACAAAGACCTCATCTGTGTTTAATTGTGAAGAAAAAAACCTCTTACTGCCTTTTGGGGCGATCCTTAAACAGTCTAGGAGTTAGAAAAGGGCCAGAGACACTGGATACCTACTGACATGACATCACAAAGACCTCATCTGTGTTTAATTGAGAAAAAAAACCTCTTACTGTCTTTTGAAGTGATCCTTAAAGAGTCTAGGAGTCAGAAAAGGGCCAGAGACACTGGATGGCTAATGACATGACATAACAAAGACCTCATCTGTGTTTAATTGAGAAGAAAAAAACCTCTTACTGCCTTTTGGGGCGATCCTTAAACAGTCTAGGAGTCAGAAAAGGGCCAGAGACACTGGATACCTACTGACATGACATCACAAAGACCTCATCTGTGTTTACTTGAGAAGAAAAACCTCTTACTGTCTTTTGAAGCGATCCTTAAACAGTCTAGGAGTCAGAAAAGGGCCAGAGACACTGGATGGCTAATGACATGACATCACAAAGACCTCATCTGTGTTTAATTGAGAAAAAAACCTCTTACTGCCTTTTGGGGCGATCCTTAAACAGTCTAGGAGTCAGAAAAGGGCCAGAGACACTGCATGCCTACTGACATGACATCACAAAGACCTCCTCTGTGTTTAATTGAGAAAAAAAACCTCTTACTGTCTTTTGAAGCGATCCTTAAACAGTCTAGGAGTCAGAAAAGGGCCAGAGACACTGGATACCTACTGACATGACATCACAAAGACCTCATCTGTGTTTAATTGAGAAGAAAAACCTCTTACTACCTTTTGGGGTGATTTTTAAAAAGACTAAAAGTCAGAAAAGGGCCAGAGACACTGGATACCTACTGACATGACATCACAAAGACCTCATCTGTGTTTAATTGTGAAGAAAAAAACCTCTTACTGCCTTTTGGGGCGATCCTTAAACAGTCTAGGAGTCAGAAAAGGGCCAGAGACACTGGATACCTACTGACATGACATCACAAAGACCTCATCTGTGTTTAATTGTGAAGAAAAAAACCTCTTACTGCCTTTTGGGGCGATCCTTAAACAGTCTAGGAGTCAGAAAAGGGCCAGAGACACTGGATACCTACTGACATGACATCACAAAGACCTCATCTGTGTTTAATTGAGAAGAAAAACCTCTTACTGTCTTTTGAAGCGATCCTTAAACAGTCTAGGAGTCAGAAAAGGGCCAGAGACACTGGATGGCTAATGACATGACATCACAAAGACCTCATCTGTGTTTAATTGAGAAAAAAACCTCTTACTGCCTTTTGGGGCGATCCTTAAACAGTCTAGGAGTCAGAAAAGGGCCAGAGACACTGCATGCCTACTGACATGACATCACAAAGACCTCCTCTGTGTTTAATTTAGAAAAAAAACCTCTTACTGTCTTTTGAAGCGATCCTTAAACAGTCTAGGAGTCAGAAAAGGGCCAGAGACACTGGATACCTACTGACATGACATCACAAAGACCTCATCTGTGTTTTATTGAGAAGAAAAACCTCTTACTACCTTTTGGGACGATTTTTAAAAAGACTAAAAGTCAGAAAAGGGCCAGAGACACTGGATACCTACTGACATGACATCACAAAGACCTCATCTGTGTTTAATTGAGAAGAAAAACCTCTTACTACCTTTTGGGGCGATTTTTAAAAAGACTAAAAGTCAGAAAAGGGCCAGAGACACTGGATACCTACTGATATGACATCACAAAGACCTCATCTGTGTTTAATTGAGAAGAAAAACATCTTACTACCTTTTGGGGCGATTTTTAAAAAGACTAAAAGTCAGAAAAGGGCCAGAGACACTGGATACCTACTGACATGACATCACAAAGACCTCATCTGTGTTTAATTGTGAAGAAAAAAACCTCTTACTGCCTTTTGGGGCGATCCTTAAACAGTCTAGGAGTCAGAAAAGGGCCAGAGACACTGGATACCTACTGACATGACATCACAAAGACCTCATCTGTGTTTAATTGTGAAGAAAAAAACCTCTTACTGCCTTTTGGGGCGATCCTTAAACAGTCTAGGAGTTAGAAAAGGGCCAGAGACACTGGATACCTACTGACATGACATCACAAAGACCTCATCTGTGTTTAATTGAGAAAAAAAACCTCTTACTGTCTTTTGAAGTGATCCTTAAAGAGTCTAGGAGTCAGAAAAGGGCCAGAGACACTGGATGCCTACTGACATGACATCACAAAGACCTCATCTGTGTTTAATTGAGAAGAAAAAAACCTCTTACTGCCTTTTGGGGCGATCCTTAAACAGTCTAGGAGTCAGAAAAGGGCCAGAGACACTGGATACCTAATGACATGACATCACAAAGACCTCATCTGTGTTTAATTGAGAAAAAACCCTCTTACTGTCTTTCGAAGTGATCCTTAAACAGTCTAGGAGTCAGAAAAGGGCCAGAGACACTGGATGCCTACTGACATGACATCACAAAGACCTCATCTGTGTTTAATTGAGAAGAAAAAAACCTCTTACTGCCTTTTGGGGCGATCCTTAAACAGTCTAGGAGTCAGAAAAGGGCCAGAGACACTGGATGCCTACTAACATGACATCACAAAGACCTCATCTGTGTTTATTTGAGAAAAAAAACCACTTACTGTCTTTTGAAGTGATCCTTAAACAGTCTAGGAGTCAGAAAAGGGCCAGAGACACTGGATGGCTAATGACATGACATCACAAAGACCTCATCTGTGTTTAATTGAGAAAAAAAAACACTTACTGTCTTTTGAAGTGATCCTTAAACAGTCTAGGAGTCAGAAAAGGGCCAGAGACACTGGATGGCTAATGACATGACATCACAAAGACCTCATCTGTGTTTAATTGAGAAAAAAACCTCTTACTGCCTTTTGGGGCGATCCTTAAACAGTCTAGGAGTCAGAAAAGGGCCAGAGACACTGGATACCTACTGACATGACATCACAAAGACCTCATCTGTGTTTAATTGTGAAGAAAAAAACCTCTTACTGCCTTTTGGGGCGATCCTTAAACAGTCTAGGAGTCAGAAAAGGGCCAGAGACACTGGATACCTACTGACATGACATCACAAAGACCTCATCTGTGTTTAATTGAGAAGAAAAACCTCTTACTGTCTTTTGAAGCGATCCTTAAACAGTCTAGGAGTCAGAAAAGGGCCAGAGACACTGGATGGCTAATGACATGACATCACAAAGACCTCATCTGTGTTTAATTGAGAAAAAAACCTCTTACTGCCTTTTGGGGCGATCCTTAAACAGTCTAGGAGTCAGAAAAGGGCCAGAGACACTGCATGCCTACTGACATGACATCACAAGGACCTCCTCTGTGTTTAATTGAGAAAAAAAACCTCTTACTGTCTTTTGAAGCGATCCTTAAACAGTCTAGGAGTCAGAAAAGGGCCAGAGACACTGGATACCTACTGACATGACATCACAAAGACCTCATCTGTGTTTAATTGAGAAGAAAAACCTCTTACTACCTTTTGGGGCGATTTTTAAAAAGACTAAAAGTCAGAAAAGGGCCAGAGACACTGGATACCTACTGACATGACATCACAAAGACCTCATTGTGTTTAATTGTGAAGAAAAAAACCTCTTACTGCCTTTTGGGGCGATCCTTAAACAGTCTAGGAGTCAGAAAAGGGCCAGAGACACTGGATACCTACTGACATGACATCACAAAGACCTCATCTGTGTTTAATTGTGAAGAAAAAAACCTCTTACTGCCTTTTGGGGCGATCCTTAAACAGTCTAGGAGTCAGAAAAGGGCCAGAGACACTGGATACCTACTGACATGACATCACAAAGACCTCATCTGTGTTTAATTGAGAAGAAAAACCTCTTACTGTCTTTTGAAGCGATCCTTAAACAGTCTAGGAGTCAGAAAAGGGCCAGAGACACTGGATGGCTAATGACATGACATCACAAAGACCTCATCTGTGTTTAATTGAGAAAAAAACCTCTTACTGCCTTTTGGGGCGATCCTTAAACAGTCTAGGAGTCAGAAAAGGGCCAGAGACACTGCATGCCTACTGACATGACATCACAAAGACCTCCTCTGTGTTTAATTGAGAAAAAAAACCTCTTACTGTCTTTTGAAGCGATCCTTAAACAGTCTAGGAGTCAGAAAAGGGCCAGAGACACTGGATACCTACTGACATGACATCACAAAGACCTCATCTGTGTTTAATTGAGAAGAAAAACCTCTTACTACCTTTTGGGGCGATTTTTAAAAAGACTAAAAGTCAGAAAAGGGCCAGAGACACTGGATACCTACTGACATGACATCACAAAGACCTCATCTGTGTTTAATTGAGAAGAAAAACCTCTTACTACCTTTTGGGGCGATTTTTAAAAAGACTAAAAGTCAGAAAAGGGCCAGAGACACTGGATACCTACTGATATGACATCACAAAGACCTCATCTGTGTTTAATTGAGAAGAAAAACATCTTACTACCTTTTGGGGCGATTTTTAAAAAGACTAAAAGTCAGAAAAGGGCCAGAGACACTGGATACCTACTGACATGACATCACAAAGACCTCATCTGTGTTTAATTGTGAAGAAAAAAACCTCTTACTGCCTTTTGGGGCGATCCTTAAACAGTCTAGGAGTCAGAAAAGGGCCAGAGACACTGGATACCTACTGACATGACATCACAAAGACCTCATCTGTGTTTAATTGTGAAGAAAAAAACCTCTTACTGCCTTTTGGGGCGATCCTTAAACAGTCTAGGAGTTAGAAAAGGGACAGAGACACTGGATACCTACTGACATGACATCACAAAGACCTCATCTGTGTTTAATTGAGAAAAAAAACCTCTTACTGTCTTTTGAAGTGATCCTTAAAGAGTCTAGGAGTCAGAAAAGGGCCAGAGACACTGGATGCCTACTGACATGACATCACAAAGACCTCATCTGTGTTTAATTGAGAAGAAAAAAACCTCTTACTGCCTTTTGGGGCGATCCTTAAACAGTCTAGGAGTCAGAAAAGGGCCAGAGACACTGGATACCTAATGACATGACATCACAAAGACCTCATCTGTGTTTAATTGAGAAAAAACCCTCTTACTGTCTTTCGAAGTGATCCTTAAACAGTCTAGGAGTCAGAAAAGGGCCAGAGACACTGGATGCCTACTGACATGACATCACAAAGACCTCATCTGTGTTTAATTGTGAAGAAAAAAACCTCTTACTGCCTTTTGGGGCGATCCTTAAACAGTCTAGGAGTCAGAAAAGGGCCAGAGACACTGGATACCTACTGACATGACATCACAAAGACCTCATCTGTGTTTAATTGAGAAGAAAAAAACCTCTTACTGCCTTTTGGGGCGATCCTTAAACAGTCTAGGAGTCAGAAAAGGGCCAGAGACACTGGATGCCTACTAACATGACATCACAAAGACCTCATCTGTGTTTATTTGAGAAAAAAAACCACTTACTGTCTTTTGAAGTGATCCTTAAACAGTCTAGGAGTCAGAAAAGGGCCAGAGACACTGGATGGCTAATGACATGACATCACAAAGACCTCATCTGTGTTTAATTGAGAAAAAAAACCACTTACTGTCTTTTGAAGTGATCCTTAAACAGTCTAGGAGTCAGAAAAGGGCCAGAGACACTGGATGGCTAATGACATGACATCACAAAGACCTCATCTGTGTTTAATTGAGAAAAAAACCTCTTACTGCCTTTTGGGGCGATCCTTAAACAGTCTAGGAGTCAGAAAAGGGCCAGAGACACTGGATACCTACTGACATGACATCACAAAGACCTCATCTGTGTTTAATTGAGAAGAAAAAAACCTCTTACTGCCTTTTGGGGCGATCCTTAAACAGTCTAGGAGTCAGAAAAGGGCCAGAGACACTGGATACCTAATGACATGACATCACAAAGACCTCATCTGTGTTTAATTGAGAAAAAACCCTCTTACTGTCTTTCGAAGTGATCCTTAAACAGTCTAGGAGTCAGAAAAGGGCCAGAGACACTGGATGCCTACTGACATGACATCACAAAGACCTCATCTGTGTTTAATTGTGAAGAAAAAAACCTCTTACTGCCTTTTGGGGCGATCCTTAAACAGTCTAGGAGTCAGAAAAGGGCCAGAGACACTGGATACCTACTGACATGACATCACAAAGACCTCATCTGTGTTTAATTGAGAAGAAAAAAACCTCTTACTGCCTTTTGGGGCGATCCTTAAACAGTCTAGGAGTCAGAAAAGGGCCAGAGACACTGGATGCCTACTAACATGACATCACAAAGACCTCATCTGTGTTTATTTGAGAAAAAAAACCACTTACTGTCTTTTGAAGTGATCCTTAAACAGTCTAGGAGTCAGAAAAGGGCCAGAGACACTGGATGGCTAATGACATGACATCACAAAGACCTCATCTGTGTTTAATTGAGAAAAAAAACCACTTACTGTCTTTTGAAGTGATCCTTAAACAGTCTAGGAGTCAGAAAAGGGCCAGAGACACTGGATGGCTAATGACATGACATCACAAAGACCTCATCTGTGTTTAATTGAGAAAAAAACCTCTTACTGCCTTTTGGGGCGATCCTTAAACAGTCTAGGAGTCAGAAAAGGGCCAGAGACACTGGATACCTACTGACATGACATCACAAAGACCTCATCTGTGTTTAATTGTGAAGAAAAAAACCTCTTACTGCCTTTTGGGGCGATCCTTAAACAGTCTAGGAGTCAGAAAAGGGCCAGAGACACTGGATACCTACTGACATGACATCACAAAGACCTCATCTGTGTTTAATTGAGAAGAAAAACCTCTTACTGTCTTTTGAAGCGATCCTTAAACAGTCTAGGAGTCAGAAAAGGGCCAGAGACACTGGATGGCTAATGACATGACATCACAAAGACCTCATCTGTGTTTAATTGAGAAAAAAACCTCTTACTGCCTTTTGGGGCGATCCTTAAACAGTCTAGGAGTCAGAAAAGGGCCAGAGACACTGCATGCCTACTGACATGACATCACAAGGACCTCCTCTGTGTTTAATTGAGAAAAAAAACCTCTTACTGTCTTTTGAAGCGATCCTTAAACAGTCTAGGAGTCAGAAAAGGGCCAGAGACACTGGATACCTACTGACATGACATCACAAAGACCTCATCTGTGTTTAATTGAGAAGAAAAACCTCTTACTACCTTTTGGGGCGATTTTTAAAAAGACTAAAAGTCAGAAAAGGGCCAGAGACACTGGATACCTACTGACATGACATCACAAAGACCTCATTGTGTTTAATTGTGAAGAAAAAAACCTCTTACTGCCTTTTGGGGCGATCCTTAAACAGTCTAGGAGTCAGAAAAGGGCCAGAGACACTGGATACCTACTGACATGACATCACAAAGACCTCATCTGTGTTTAATTGAGAAGAAAAACCTCTTACTGTCTTTTGAAGCGATCCTTAAACAGTCTAGGAGTCAGAAAAGGGCCAGAGACACTGGATGGCTAATGACATGACATCACAAAGACCTCATCTGTGTTTAATTGAGAAAAAAACCTCTTACTGCCTTTTGGGGCGATCCTTAAACAGTCTAGGAGTCAGAAAAGGGCCAGAGACACTGCATGCCTACTGACATGACATCACAAAGACCTCCTCTGTGTTTAATTGAGAAAAAAAACCTCTTACTGTCTTTTGAAGCGATCCTTAAACAGTCTAGGAGTCAGAAAAGGGCCAGAGACACTGGATACCTACTGACATGACATCACAAAGACCTCATCTGTGTTTAATTGAGAAGAAAAACCTCTTACTACCTTTTGGGGCGATTTTTAAAAAGACTAAAAGTCAGAAAAGGGCCAGAGACACTGGATACCTACTGACATGACATCACAAAGACCTCATCTGTGTTTAATTGAGAAGAAAAACCTCTTACTACCTTTTGGGGCGATTTTTAAAAAGACTAAAAGTCAGAAAAGGGCCAGAGACACTGGATACCTACTGATATGACATCACAAAGACCTCATCTGTGTTTAATTGAGAAGAAAAACATCTTACTACCTTTTGGGGCGATTTTTAAAAAGACTAAAAGTCAGAAAAGGGCCAGAGACACTGGATACCTACTGACATGACATCACAAAGACCTCATCTGTGTTTAATTGTGAAGAAAAAAACCTCTTACTGCCTTTTGGGGCGATCCTTAAACAGTCTAGGAGTCAGAAAAGGGCCAGAGACACTGGATACCTACTGACATGACATCACAAAGACCTCATCTGTGTTTAATTGTGAAGAAAAAAACCTCTTACTGCCTTTTGGGGCGATCCTTAAACAGTCTAGGAGTTAGAAAAGGGCCAGAGACACTGGATACCTACTGACATGACATCACAAAGACCTCATCTGTGTTTAATTGAGAAAAAAACCTCTTACTGTCTTTTGAAGTGATCCTTAAAGAGTCTAGGAGTCAGAAAAGGGCCAGAGACACTGGATGCCTACTGACATGACATCACAAAGACCTCATCTGTGTTTAATTGAGAAGAAAAAAACCTCTTACTGCCTTTTGGGGCGATCCTTAAACAGTCTAGGAGTCAGAAAAGGGCCAGAGACACTGGATACCTAATGACATGACATCACAAAGTCCTCATCTGTGTTTAATTGAGAAAAAACCCTCTTACTGTCTTTTGAAGTGATCCTTAAACAGTCTAGGAGTCAGAAAAGGGCCAGAGACACTGGATGCCTACTGACATGACATCACAAAGACCTCATCTGTGTTTAATTGTGAAGAAAAAAACCTCTTACTACCTTTTGGGGCGATCCTTAAACAGTCTAGGAGTCAGAAAAGGGCCAGAGACACTGCATGCCTACTGACATGACATCACAAAGACCTCATCTGTGTTTAATTGTGAAGAAAAAAACCTCTTACTGCCTTTTGGGGCGATCCTTAAACAGTCTAGGAGTCAGAAAAGGGCCAGAGACACTGCATGCCTACTGACATGACATCACAAAGACCTCATCTGTGTTTAATTGAGAAGAAAAACCTCTTACTACCTTTTGGGGCGATTTTTAAAAAGACTAAAAGTCAGAAAAGGGCCAGAGACACTGGATACCTACTGACATGACATCACAAAGACCTCATCTGTGTTTAATTGAGACGAAAAACCTCTTACTACCTTTTGGGGCGATTTTTAAAAAGACTAAAAGTCAGAAAAGGGCCAGAGACACTGGATACCTACTGATATGACATCACAAAGACCTCATCTGTGTTTAATTGAGAAGAAAAACATCTTACTACCTTTTGGGGCGATTTTTAAAAAGACTAAAAGTCAGAAAGGGGCCAGAGACACTGGATACCTACTGACATGACATCACAAAGACCTCATCTGTGTTTAATTGTGAAGAAGAAAACCTCTTACTGCCTTTTGGGGCGATCCTTAAACAGTCTAGGAGTCAGAAAAGGGCCAGAGACACTGGATACCTACTGACATGACATCACAAAGACCTCATCTGTGTTTAATTGTGAAGAAAAAAACCTCTTACTGCCTTTTGGGGCGATCCTTAAACAGTCTAGGAGTTAGAAAAGGGCCAGAGATACTGGATACCTACTGACATGACATCACAAAGACCTCATCTGTGTTTAATTGAGAAAAAAAACCTCTTACTGTCTTTTGAAGTGATCCTTAAAGAGTCTAGGAGTCAGAAAAGGGCCAGAGACACTGGATGCCTACTGACATGACATAACAAAGACCTCATCTGTGTTTAATTGAGAAGAAAAAAACCTCTTACTGCCTTTTGGGGCGATCCTTAAACAGTCTAGGAGTCAGAAAAGGGCCAGAGACACTGGATACCTACTGACATGACATCACAAAGACCTCATCTGTGTTTACTTGAGAAGAAAAACCTCTTACTGTCTTTTGAAGCGATCCTTAAACAGTCTAGGAGTCAGAAAAGGGCCAGAGACACTGGATGGCTAATGACATGACATCACAAAGACCTCATCTGTGTTTAATTGAGAAAAAAACCTCTTACTGCCTTTTGGGGCGATCCTTAAACAGTCTAGGAGTCAGAAAAGGGCCAGAGACACTGCATGCCTACTGACATGACATCACAAAGACCTCCTCTGTGTTTAATTGAGAAAAAAAACCTCTTACTGTCTTTTGAAGCGATCCTTAAACAGTCTAGGAGTCAGAAAAGGGCCAGAGACACTGGATACCTACTGACATGACATCACAAAGACCTCATCTGTGTTTAATTGAGAAGAAAAACCTCTTACTACCTTTTGGGGTGATTTTTAAAAAGACTAAAAGTCAGAAAAGGGCCAGAGACACTGGATACCTACTGACATGACATCACAAAGACCTCATCTGTGTTTAATTGTGAAGAAAAAAACCTCTTACTGCCTTTTGGGGCGATCCTTAAACAGTCTAGGAGTCAGAAAAGGGCCAGAGACACTGGATACCTACTGACATGACATCACAAAGACCTCATCTGTGTTTAATTGTGAAGAAAAAAACCTCTTACTGCCTTTTGGGGCGATCCTTAAACAGTCTAGGAGTCAGAAAAGGGCCAGAGACACTGGATACCTACTGACATGACATCACAAAGACCTCATCTGTGTTTAATTGAGAAGAAAAACCTCTTACTGTCTTTTGAAGCGATCCTTAAACAGTCTAGGAGTCAGAAAAGGGCCAGAGACACTGGATGGCTAATGACATGACATCACAAAGACCTCATCTGTGTTTAATTGAGAAAAAAACCTCTTACTGCCTTTTGGGGCGATCCTTAAACAGTCTAGGAGTCAGAAAAGGGCCAGAGACACTGCATGCCTACTGACATGACATCACAAAGACCTCCTCTGTGTTTAATTGAGAAAAAAAACCTCTTACTGTCTTTTGAAGCGATCCTTAAACAGTCTAGGAGTCAGAAAAGGGCCAGAGACACTGGATACCTACTGACATGACATCACAAAGACCTCATCTGTGTTTAATTGAGAAGAAAAACCTCTTACTACCTTTTGGGACGATTTTTAAAAAGACTAAAAGTCAGAAAAGGGCCAGAGACACTGGATACCTACTGACATGACATCACAAAGACCTCATCTGTGTTTAATTGAGAAGAAAAACCTCTTACTACCTTTTGGGGCGATTTTTAAAAAGACTAAAAGTCAGAAAAGGGCCAGAGACACTGGATACCTACTGATATGACATCACAAAGACCTCATCTGTGTTTAATTGAGAAGAAAAACATCTTACTACCTTTTGGGGCGATTTTTAAAAAGACTAAAAGTCAGAAAAGGGCCAGAGACACTGGATACCTACTGACATGACATCACAAAGACCTCATCTGTGTTTAATTGTGAAGAAAAAAACCTCTTACTGCCGTTTGGGGCGATCCTTAAACAGTCTAGGAGTCAGAAAAGGGCCAGAGACACTGGATACCTACTGACATGACATCACAAAGACCTCATCTGTGTTTAATTGTGAAGAAAAAAACCTCTTACTGCCTTTTGGGGCGATCCTTAAACAGTCTAGGAGTTAGAAAAGGGCCAGAGACACTGGATACCTACTGACATGACATCACAAAGACCTCATCTGTGTTTAATTGAGAAAAAAAACCTCTTACTGTCTTTTGAAGTGATCCTTAAAGAGTCTAGGAGTCAGAAAAGGGCCAGAGACACTGGATACCTACTGACATGACATCACAAAGACCTCATCTGTGTTTAATTGAGAAGAAAAAAACCTCTTACTGCCTTTTGGGGCGATCCTTAAACAGTCTAGGAGTCAGAAAAGGGCCAGAGACACTGGATACCTAATGACATGACATCACAAAGACCTCATCTGTGTTTAATTGAGAAAAAACCCTCTTACTGTCTTTCGAAGTGATCCTTAAACAGTCTAGGAGTCAGAAAAGGGCCAGAGACACTGGATGCCTACTGACATGACATCACAAAGACCTCATCTGTGTTTAATTGTGAAGAAAAAAACCTGTTACTGCCTTTTGGGGCGATCCTTAAACAGTCTAGGAGTCAGAAAAGGGCCAGAGACACTGGATACCTACTGACATGACATCACAAAGACCTCATCTGTGTTTAATTGAGAAGAAAAAAACCTCTTACTGCCTTTTGGGGCGATCCTTAAACAGTCTAGGAGTCAGAAAAGGGCCAGAGACACTGGATGCCTACTAACATGACATCACAAAGACCTCATCTGTGTTTATTTGAGAAAAAAAACCACTTACTGTCTTTTGAAGTGATCCTTAAACAGTCTAGGAGTCAGAAAAGGGCCAGAGACACTGGATGGCTAATGACATGACATCACAAAGACCTCATCTGTGTTTAATTGAGAAAAAAAACCACTTACTGTCTTTTGAAGTGATCCTTAAACAGTCTAGGAGTCAGAAAAGGGCCAGAGACACTGGATGGCTAATGACATGACATCACAAAGACCTCATCTGTGTTTAATTGAGAAAAAAACCTCTTACTGCCTTTTGGGGCGATCCTTAAACAGTCTAGGAGTCAGAAAAGGGCCAGAGACACTGCATGCCTACTGATATGACATCACAAAGACCTCCTCTGTGTTTAATTGAGAAAAAAAACCTCTTACTGTCTTTTGAAGCGATCCTTAAACAGTCTAGGAGTCAGAAAAGGGCCAGAGACACTGGATACCTACTGACATGACATCACAAAGACCTCATCTGTGTTTAATTGAGAAGAAAAACCTCTTACTACCTTTTGGGGTGATTTTTAAAAAGACTAAAAGTCAGAAAAGGGCCAGAGACACTGGATACCTACTGACATGACATCACAAAGACCTCATCTGTGTTTAATTGTGAAGAAAAAAACCTCTTACTGCCTTTTGGGGCGATCCTTAAACAGTCTAGGAGTCAGAAAAGGGCCAGAGACACTGGATACCTACTGACATGACATCACAAAGACCTCATCTGTGTTTAATTGAGAAGAAAAACCTCTTACTGTCTTTTGAAGCGATCCTTAAACAGTCTAGGAGTCAGAAAAGGGCCAGAGACACTGGATGGCTAATGACATGACATCACAAAGACCTCATCTGTGTTTAATTGAGAAGAAAAAAACCTCTTACTGCCTTTTGGGGCGATCCTTAAACAGTCTAGGAGTCAGAAAAGGGCCAGAGACACTGCATGCCTACTGACATGACATCACAAAGACCTCCTCTGTGTTTAATTGAGAAAAAAAACCTCTTACTGTCTTTTGAAGCGATCCTTAAACAGTCTAGGAGTCAGAAAAGGGCCAGAGACACTGGATACCTACTGACATGACATCACAAAGACCTCATCTGTGTTTAATTGAGAAGAAAAACCTCTTACTACCTTTTGGGGCGATTTTTAAAAAGACTAAAAGTCAGAAAAGGGCCAGAGACACTGGATACCTACTGACATGACATCACAAAGACCTCATCTGTGTTTAATTGTGAAGAAAAAAACCTCTTACTGCCTTTTGGGGCGATCCTTAAACAGTCTAGGAGTCAGAAAAGGGCCAGAGACACTGGATACCTACTGACATGACATCACAAAGACCTCATCTGTGTTTAATTGTGAAGAAAAAAACCTCTTACTGCCTTTTGGGGCGATCCTTAAACAGTCTAGGAGTTAGAAAAGGGCCAGAGACACTGGATACCTACTGACATGACATCACAAAGACCTCATCTGTGTTTAATTGAGAAAAAAAACCTCTTACTGTCTTTTGAAGTGATCCTTAAAGAGTCTAGGAGTCAGAAAAGGGCCAGAGACACTGGATACCTACTGACATGACATCACAAAGACCTCATCTGTGTTTAATTGAGAAGAAAAAAACCTCTTACTGCCTTTTGGGGCGATCCTTAAACAGTCTAGGAGTCAGAAAAGGGCCAGAGACACTGGATACCTAATGACATGACATCACAAAGACCTCATCTGTGTTTAATTGAGAAAAAACCCTCTTACTGTCTTTCGAAGTGATCCTTAAACAGTCTAGGAGTCAGAAAAGGGCCAGAGACACTGGATGCCTACTGACATGACATCACAAAGACCTCATCTGTGTTTAATTGTGAAGAAAAAAACCTGTTACTGCCTTTTGGGGCGATCCTTAAACAGTCTAGGAGTCAGAAAAGGGCCAGAGACACTGGATACCTACTGACATGACATCACAAAGACCTCATCTGTGTTTAATTGAGAAGAAAAAAACCTCTTACTGCCTTTTGGGGCGATCCTTAAACAGTCTAGGAGTCAGAAAAGGGCCAGAGACACTGGATGCCTACTAACATGACATCACAAAGACCTCATCTGTGTTTATTTGAGAAAAAAAAACACTTACTGTCTTTTGAAGTGATCCTTAAACAGTCTAGGAGTCAGAAAAGGGCCAGAGACACTGGATGGCTAATGACATGACATCACAAAGACCTCATCTGTGTTTAATTGAGAAAAAAAACCACTTACTGTCTTTTGAAGTGATCCTTAAACAGTCTAGGAGTCAGAAAAGGGCCAGAGACACTGGATGGCTAATGACATGACATCACAAAGACCTCATCTGTGTTTAATTGAGAAAAAAACCTCTTACTGCCTTTTGGGGCGATCCTTAAACAGTCTAGGAGTCAGAAAAGGGCCAGAGACACTGCATGCCTACTGATATGACATCACAAAGACCTCCTCTGTGTTTAATTGAGAAAAAAAACCTCTTACTGTCTTTTGAAGCGATCCTTAAACAGTCTAGGAGTCAGAAAAGGGCCAGAGACACTGGATACCTACTGACATGACATCACAAAGACCTCATCTGTGTTTAATTGAGAAGAAAAACCTCTTACTACCTTTTGGGGTGATTTTTAAAAAGACTAAAAGTCAGAAAAGGGCCAGAGACACTGGATACCTACTGACATGACATCACAAAGACCTCATCTGTGTTTAATTGTGAAGAAAAAAACCTCTTACTGCCTTTTGGGGCGATCCTTAAACAGTCTAGGAGTCAGAAAAGGGCCAGAGACACTGGATACCTACTGACATGACATCACAAAGACCTCATCTGTGTTTAATTGAGAAGAAAAACCTCTTACTGTCTTTTGAAGCGATCCTTAAACAGTCTAGGAGTCAGAAAAGGGCCAGAGACACTGGATGGCTAATGACATGACATCACAAAGACCTCATCTGTGTTTAATTGAGAAGAAAAAAACCTCTTACTGCCTTTTGGGGCGATCCTTAAACAGTCTAGGAGTCAGAAAAGGGCCAGAGACACTGCATGCCTACTGACATGACATCACAAAGACCTCCTCTGTGTTTAATTGAGAAAAAAAACCTCTTACTGTCTTTTGAAGTGATCCTTAAACAGTCTAGGAGTCAGAAAAGGGCCAGAGACACTGGATACCTACTGACATGACATCACAAAGACCTCATCTGTGTTTAATTGAGAAGAAAAACCTCTTACTACCTTTTGGGGCGATTTTTAAAAAGACTAAAAGTCAGAAAAGGGCCAGAGACACTGGATACCTACTGACATGACATCACAAAGACCTCATTGTGTTTAATTGTGAAGAAAAAAACCTCTTACTGCCTTTTGGGGCGATCCTTAAACAGTCTAGGAGTCAGAAAAGGGCCAGAGACACTGGATACCTACTGACATGACATCACAAAGACCTCATCTGTGTTTAATTGTGAAGAAAAAAACCTCTTACTGCCTTTTGGGGCGATCCTTAAACAGTCTAGGAGTCAGAAAAGGGCCAGAGACACTGGATACCTACTGACATGACATCACAAAGACCTCATCTGTGTTTAATTGAGAAGAAAAACCTCTTACTGTCTTTTGAAGCGATCCTTAAACAGTCTAGGAGTCAGAAAAGGGCCAGAGACACTGGATGGCTAATGACATGACATCACAAAGACCTCATCTGTGTTTAATTGAGAAAAAAACCTCTTACTGCCTTTTGGGGCGATCCTTAAACAGTCTAGGAGTCAGAAAAGGGCCAGAGACACTGCATGCCTACTGACATGACATCACAAAGACCTCCTCTGTGTTTAATTGAGAAGAAAAACCTCTTACTGTCTTTTGAAGCGATCCTTAAACAGTCTAGGAGTCAGAAAAGGGCCAGAGACACTGGATACCTACTGACATGACATCACAAAGACCTCATCTGTGTTTAATTGAGAAGAAAAACCTCTTACTACCTTTTGGGGCGATTTTTAAAAAGACTAAAAGTCAGAAAAGGGCCAGAGACACTGGATACCTACTGACATGACATCACAAAGACCTCATCTGTGTTTAATTGAGAAGAAAAACCTCTTACTACCTTTTGGGGCGATTTTTAAAAAGACTAAAAGTCAGAAAAGGGCCAGAGACACTGGATACCTACTGATATGACATCACAAAGACCTCATCTGTGTTTAATTGAGAAGAAAAACATCTTACTACCTTTTGGGGCGATTTTTAAAAAGACTAAAAGTCAGAAAAGGGCCAGAGACACTGGATACCTACTGACATGACATCACAAAGACCTCATCTGTGTTTAATTGTGAAGAAAAAAACCTCTTACTGCCTTTTGGGGCGATCCTTAAACAGTCTAGGAGTCAGAAAAGGGCCAGAGACACTGGATACCTACTGACATGACATCACAAAGACCTCATCTGTGTTTAATTGTGAAGAAAAAAACCTCTTACTGCCTTTTGGGGCGATCCTTAAACAGTCTAGGAGTTAGAAAAGGGCCAGAGACACTGGATACCTACTGACATGACATCACAAAGACCTCATCTGTGTTTAATTGAGAAAAAAAACCTCTTACTGTCTTTTGAAGTGATCCTTAAAGAGTCTAGGAGTCAGAAAAGGGCCAGAGACACTGGATGCCTACTGACATGACATCACAAAGACCTCATCTGTGTTTAATTGAGAAGAAAAAAACCTCTTACTGCCTTTTGGGGCGATCCTTAAACAGTCTAGGAGTCAGAAAAGGGCCAGAGACACTGGATACCTAATGACATGACATCACAAAGACCTCATCTGTGTTTAATTGAGAAGAAAAAAACCTCTTACTGCCTTTTGGGGCGATCCTTAAACAGTCTAGGAGTCAGAAAAGGGCCAGAGACACTGGATACCTAATGACATGACATCACAAAGACCTCATCTGTGTTTAATTGAGAAAAAACCCTCTTACTGTCTTTTGAAGTGATCCTTAAACAGTCTAGGAGTCAGAAAAGGGCCAGAGACACTGGATGCCTACTGACATGACATCACAAAGACCTCATCTGTGTTTAATTGTGAAGAAAAAAACCTCTTACTGCCTTTTGGGGCGATCCTTAAACAGTCTAGGAGTCAGAAAAGGGCCAGATACACTGGATACCTACTGACATGACATCACAAAGACCTCATCTGTGTTTAATTGAGAAGAAAAAAACCTCTTACTGCCTTTTGGGGCCATCCTTAAACAGACTAGGAGTCAGAAAAGGGCCAGAGACACTGGATGCCTACTGACATGACATCACAAAGACCTCATCTGTGTTTAATTGAGAAGAAAAACCTCTTACTGTCTTTTGAAGCGATCCTTAAACAGTCTAGGAGTCAGAAAAGGGCCAGAGACACTGGATGGCTAATGACATGACATCACAAAGACCTCATCTGTGTTTAATTGAGAAAAAAACCTCTTACTGCCTTTTGGGGCGATCCTTAAACAGTCTAGGAGTCAGAAAAGGGCCAGAGACACTGCATGCCTACTGACATGACATCACAAAGACCTCCTCTGTGTTTAATTGAGAAAAAAAACCTCTTACTGTCTTTTGAAGCGATCCTTAAACAGTCTAGGAGTCAGAAAAGGGCCAGAGACACTGGATACCTACTGACATGACATCACAAAGACCTCATCTGTGTTTAATTGAGAAGAAAAACCTCTTACTACCTTTTGGGGCGATTTTTAAAAAGACTAAAAGTCAGAAAAGGGCCAGAGACACTGGATACCTACTGACATGACATCACAAAGACCTCATCTGTGTTTAATTGAGAAGAAAAACCTCTTACTACCTTTTGGGGCAATTTTTAAAAAGACTAAAAGTCAGAAAAGGGCCAGAGACACTGGATACCTACTGACATGACATCACAAAGACCTCATTGTGTTTAATTGTGAAGAAAAAAACCTCTTACTGCCTTTTGGGGCGATCCTTAAACAGTCTAGGAGTCAGAAAAGGGCCAGAGACACTGGATACCTACTGACATGACATCACAAAGACCTCATCTGTGTTTAATTGTGAAGAAAAAAACCTCTTACTGCCTTTTGGGGCGATCCTTAAACAGTCTAGGAGTCAGAAAAGGGCCAGAGACACTGGATACCTACTGACATGACATCACAAAGACCTCATCTGTGTTTAATTGAGAAGAAAAACCTCTTACTGTCTTTTGAAGCGATCCTTAAACAGTCTAGGAGTCAGAAAAGGGCCAGAGACACTGGATGGCTAATGACATGACATCACAAAGACCTCATCTGTGTTTAATTGAGAAAAAAACCTCTTACTGCCTTTTGGGGCGATCCTTAAACAGTCTAGGAGTCAGAAAAGGGCCAGAGACACTGCATGCCTACTGACATGACATCACAAAGACCTCCTCTGTGTTTAATTGAGAAGAAAAACCTCTTACTGTCTTTTGAAGCGATCCTTAAACAGTCTAGGAGTCAGAAAAGGGCCAGAGACACTGGATACCTACTGACATGACATCACAAAGACCTCATCTGTGTTTAATTGAGAAGAAAAACCTCTTACTACCTTTTGGGGCGATTTTTAAAAAGACTAAAAGTCAGAAAAGGGCCAGAGACACTGGATACCTACTGACATGACATCACAAAGACCTCATCTGTGTTTAATTGAGAAGAAAAACCTCTTACTACCTTTTGGGGCGATTTTTAAAAAGACTAAAAGTCAGAAAAGGGCCAGAGACACTGGATACCTACTGATATGACATCACAAAGACCTCATCTGTGTTTAATTGAGAAGAAAAACATCTTACTACCTTTTGGGGCGATTTTTAAAAAGACTAAAAGTCAGAAAAGGGCCAGAGACACTGGATACCTACTGACATGACATCACAAAGACCTCATCTGTGTTTAATTGTGAAGAAAAAAACCTCTTACTGCCTTTTGGGGCGATCCTTAAACAGTCTAGGAGTCAGAAAAGGGCCAGAGACACTGGATACCTACTGACATGACATCACAAAGACCTCATCTGTGTTTAATTGTGAAGAAAAAAACCTCTTACTGCCTTTTGGGGCGATCCTTAAACAGTCTAGGAGTTAGAAAAGGGCCAGAGACACTGGATACCTACTGACATGACATCACAAAGACCTCATCTGTGTTTAATTGAGAAAAAAAACCTCTTACTGTCTTTTGAAGTGATCCTTAAAGAGTCTAGGAGTCAGAAAAGGGCCAGAGACACTGGATGCCTACTGACATGACATCACAAAGACCTCATCTGTGTTTAATTGAGAAGAAAAAAACCTCTTACTGCCTTTTGGGGCGATCCTTAAACAGTCTAGGAGTCAGAAAAGGGCCAGAGACACTGGATACCTAATGACATGACATCACAAAGACCTCATCTGTGTTTAATTGAGAAAAAACCCTCTTACTGTCTTTTGAAGTGATCCTTAAACAGTCTAGGAGTCAGAAAAGGGCCAGAGACACTGGATGCCTACTGACATGACATCACAAAGACCTCATCTGTGTTTAATTGTGAAGAAAAAAACCTCTTACTGCCTTTTGGGGCGATCCTTAAACAGTCTAGGAGTCAGAAAAGGGCCAGATACACTGGATACCTACTGACATGACATCACAAAGACCTCATCTGTGTTTAATTGAGAAGAAAAAAACCTCTTACTGCCTTTTGGGGCGATCCTTAAACAGTCTAGGAGTCAGAAAAGGGCCAGAGACACTGGATGCCTACTGACATGACATCACAAAGACCTCATCTGTGTTTAATTGAGAAGAAAAACCTCTTACTGTCTTTTGAAGCGATCCTTAAACAGTCTAGGAGTCAGAAAAGGGCCAGAGACACTGGATGGCTAATGACATGACATCACAAAGACCTCATCTGTGTTTAATTGAGAAAAAAACCTCTTACTGCCTTTTGGGGCGATCCTTAAACAGTCTAGGAGTCAGAAAAGGGCCAGAGACACTGCATGCCTACTGACATGACATCACAAAGACCTCCTCTGTGTTTAATTGAGAAAAAAAACCTCTTACTGTCTTTTGAAGCGATCCTTAAACAGTCTAGGAGTCAGAAAAGGGCCAGAGACACTGGATACCTACTGACATGACATCACAAAGACCTCATCTGTGTTTAATTGAGAAGAAAAACCTCTTACTACCTTTTGGGGCGATTTTTAAAAAGACTAAAAGTCAGAAAAGGGCCAGAGACACTGGATACCTACTGACATGACATCACAAAGACCTCATCTGTGTTTAATTGTGAAGAAAAAAACCTCTTACTGCCTTTTGGGGCGATCCTTAAACAGTCTAGGAGTCAGAAAAGGACCAGAGACACTGGATACCTACTGACATGACATCACAAAGACCTCATCTGTGTTTAATTGTGAAGAAAAAAACCTCTTACTGCCTTTTGGGGCGATCCTTAAACAGTCTAGGAGTCAGAAAAGGGCCAGAGACACTGGATACCTACTGACATGACATCACAAAGACCTCATCTGTGTTTAATTGAGAAGAAAAACCTCTTACTGTCTTTTGAAGCGATCCTTAAACAGTCTAGGAGTCAGAAAAGGGCCAGAGACACTGGATGGCTAATGACATGACATCACAAAGACCTCATCTGTGTTTAATTGAGAAAAAAACCTCTTACTGCCTTTTGGGGCGATCCTTAAACAGTCTAGGAGTCAGAAAAGGGCCAGAGACACTGCATGCCTACTGACATGACATCACAAAGACCTCCTCTGTGTTTAATTGAGAAAAAAAACCTCTTACTGTCTTTTGAAGCGATCCTTAAACAGTCTAGGAGTCAGAAAAGGGCCAGAGACACTGGATACCTACTGACATGACATCACAAAGACCTCATCTGTGTTTAATTGAGAAGAAAAACCTCTTACTACCTTTTGGGGCGATTTTTAAAAAGACTAAAAGTCAGAAAAGGGCCAGAGACACTGGATACCTACTGACATGACATCACAAAGACCTCATCTGTGTTTAATTGAGAAGAAAAACCTCTTACTACCTTTTGGGGCGATTTTTAAAAAGACTAAAAGTCAGAAAAGGGCCAGAGACAATGGAGACCTACTGATATGACATCACAAAGACCTCATCTGTGTTTAATTGAGAAGAAAAACATCTTACTACCTTTTGGGGCGATTTTTAAAAAGACTAAAAGTCAGAAAAGGGCCAGAGACACTGGATACCTACTGACATGACATCACAAAGACCTCATCTGTGTTTAATTGTGAAGAAAAAAACCTCTTACTGCCTTTTGGGGCGATCCTTAAACAGTCTAGGAGTCAGAAAAGGGCCAGAGACACTGGATACCTACTGACATGACATCACAAAGACCTCATCTGTGTTTAATTGTGAAGAAAAAAACCTCTTACTGCCTTTTGGGGCGATCCTTAAACAGTCTAGGAGTTAGAAAAGGGCCAGAGACACTGGATACCTACTGACATGACATCACAAAGACCTCATCTGTGTTTAATTGAGAAAAAAAACCTCTTACTGTCTTTTGAAGTGATCCTTAAAGAGTCTAGGAGTCAGAAAAGGGCCAGAGACACTGGATGCCTACTGACATGACATCACAAAGACCTCATCTGTGTTTAATTGAGAAGAAAAAAACCTCTTACTGCCTTTTGGGGCGATCCTTAAACAGTCTAGGAGTCAGAAAAGGGCCAGAGACACTGGATACCTAATGACATGACATCACAAAGTCCTCATCTGTGTTTAATTGAGAAAAAACCCTCTTACTGTCTTTTGAAGTGATCCTTAAACAGTCTAGGAGTCAGAAAAGGGCCAGAGACACTGGATGCCTACTGACATTACATCACAAAGACCTCATCTGTGTTTAATTGTGAAGAAAAAAACCTCTTACTGCCTTTTGGGGCGATCCTTAAACTGTCTAGGAGTCAGAAAAGGGCCAGATACACTGGATACCTACTGACATGACATCACAAAGACCTCATCTGTGTTTAATTGAGAAGAAAAAAACCTCTTACTGCCTTTTGGGGCGATCCTTAAACAGTCTAGGAGTCAGAAAAGGGCCAGAGACACTGGATGCCTACTAACATGACATCACAAAGACCTCATCTGTGTTTATTTGAGAAAAAAAACCACTTACTGTCTTTTGAAGTGATCCTTAAACAGTCTAGGAGTCAGAAAAGGGCCAGAGACACTGGATGGCTAATGACATGACATCACAAAGACCTCATCTGTGTTTAATTGAGAAAAAAAACCACTTACTGTCTTTTGAAGTGATCCTTAAACAGTCTAGGAGTCAGAAAAGGGCCAGAGACACTGGATGGCTAATGACATGACATCACAAAGACCTCATCTGTGTTTAATTGAGAAAAAAACCTCTTACTGCCTTTTGGGGCGATCCTTAAACAGTCTAGGAGTCAGAAAAGGGCCAGAGACACTGCATGCCTACTGATATGACATCACAAAGACCTCCTCTGTGTTTAATTGAGAAAAAAAACCTCTTACTGTCTTTTGAAGCGATCCTTAAACAGTCTAGGAGTCAGAAAAGGGCCAGAGACACTGGATACCTACTGACATGACATCACAAAGACCTCATCTGTGTTTAATTGAGAAGAAAAACCTCTTACTACCTTTTGGGGTGATTTTTAAAAAGACTAAAAGTCAGAAAAGGGCCAGAGACACTGGATACCTACTGACATGACATCACAAAGACCTCATCTGTGTTTAATTGTGAAGAAAAAAACCTCTTACTGCCTTTTGGGGCGATCCTTAAACAGTCTAGGAGTCAGAAAAGGGCCAGAGACACTGGATACCTACTGACATGACATCACAAAGACCTCATCTGTGTTTAATTGAGAAGAAAAACCTCTTACTGTCTTTTGAAGCGATCCTTAAACAGTCTAGGAGTCAGAAAAGGGCCAGAGACACTGGATGCCTACTGACATGACATCACAAAGACCTCATCTGTGTTTAATTGAGAAGAAAAAAACCTCTTACTGTCTTTTGAAGTGATCCTTAAAGAGTCTAGGAGTCAGAAAAGGGCCAGAGACACTGGATGCCTACTGACATGACATCACAAAGACCTCATCTGTGTTTAATTGAGAAGAAAAAAACCTCTTACTGCCTTTTGGGGCGATCCTTAAACAGTCTAGGAGTCAGAAAAGGGCCAGAGACACTGGATACCTACTGACATGACATCACAAAGACCTCATCTGTGTTTAATTGAGAAGAAAAACCTCTTACTGTCTTTTGAAGCGATCCTTTAACAGTCTAGGAGTCAGAAAAGGGCCAGAGACACTGGATGGCTAATGACATGACATCACAAAGACCTCATCTGTGTTTAATTGTGAAGAAAAAAACCTCTTACTGCCTTTTGGGGCGATCCTTAAACAGTCTAGGAGTCAGAAAAGGGCCAGAGACACTGGATGCCTACTAACATGACATCACAAAGACCTCATCTGTGTTTAATTGAGAAAAAAACCTCTTACTGTCTTTTGAAGCGATCCTTAAAGAGTCTAGGAGTCAGAAAAGGGCCAGAGACACTGGATGCCTACTGACATGACATCACAAAGACCTCATCTGTGTTTAATTGAGAAGAAAAACCTCTTACTACCTTTTGGGGTGATTTTTAAAAAGACTAAAAGTCAGAAAAGGGCCAGAGACACTGGATACCTACTGACATGACATCACAAAGACCTCATCTGTGTTTAATTGTGAAGAAAAAAACCTCTTACTGCCTTTTGGGGCGATCCTTAAACAGTCTAGGAGTCAGAAAAGGGCCAGAGACACTGGATACCTACTGACATGACATCACAAAGACCTCATCTGTGTTTAATTGTGAAGAAAAAAACCTCTTACTGCCTTTTGGGGCGATCCTTAAAGAGTCTAGGAGTCAGAAAAGGGCCAGAGACACTGGATACCTACTGACATGACATCACAAAGACCTCATCTGTGTTTAATTGAGAAGAAAAAAACCTCTTACTGCCTTTTGGGGCGATCCTTAAACAGTCTAGGAGTCAGAAAAGGGCCAGAGACACTGGATACCTAATGACATGACATCACAAAGACCTCATCTGTGTTTAATTGAGAAAAAACCCTCTTACTGTCTTTCGAAGTGATCCTTAAACAGTCTAGGAGTCAGAAAAGGGCCAGAGACACTGGATGCCTACTGACATGACATCACAAAGACCTCATCTGTGTTTAATTGTGAAGAAAAAAACCTGTTACTGCCTTTTGGGGCGATCCTTAAACAGTCTAGGAGTCAGAAAAGGGCCAGAGACACTGGATACCTACTGACATGACATCACAAAGACCTCATCTGTGTTTAATTGAGAAGAAAAAAACCTCTTACTGCCTTTTGGGGCGATCCTTAAACAGTCTAGGAGTCAGAAAAGGGCCAGAGACACTGGATGCCTACTAACATGACATCACAAAGACCTCATCTGTGTTTATTTGAGAAAAAAAACCACTTACTGTCTTTTGAAGTGATCCTTAAACAGTCTAGGAGTCAGAAAAGGGCCAGAGACACTGGATGGCTAATGACATGACATCACAAAGACCTCATCTGTGTTTAATTGAGAAAAAAAACCACTTACTGTCTTTTGAAGTGATCCTTAAACAGTCTAGGAGTCAGAAAAGGGCCAGAGACACTGGATGGCTAATGACATGACATCACAAAGACCTCATCTGTGTTTAATTGAGAAAAAAACCTCTTACTGCCTTTTGGGGCGATCCTTAAACAGTCTAGGAGTCAGAAAAGGGCCAGAGACACTGCATGCCTACTGATATGACATCACAAAGACCTCCTCTGTGTTTAATTGAGAAAAAAAACCTCTTACTGTCTTTTGAAGCGATCCTTAAACAGTCTAGGAGTCAGAAAAGGGCCAGAGACACTGGATACCTACTGACATGACATCACAAAGACCTCATCTGTGTTTAATTGAGAAGAAAAACCTCTTACTACCTTTTGGGGTGATTTTTAAAAAGACTAAAAGTCAGAAAAGGGCCAGAGACACTGGATACCTACTGACATGACATCACAAAGACCTCATCTGTGTTTAATTGTGAAGAAAAAAACCTCTTACTGCCTTTTGGGGCGATCCTTAAACAGTCTAGGAGTCAGAAAAGGGCCAGAGACACTGGATACCTACTGACATGACATCACAAAGACCTCATCTGTGTTTAATTGAGAAGAAAAACCTCTTACTGTCTTTTGAAGCGATCCTTAAACAGTCTAGGAGTCAGAAAAGGGCCAGAGACACTGGATGGCTAATGACATGACATCACAAAGACCTCCTCTGTGTTTAATTGAGAAGAAAAAAACCTCTTACTGCCTTTTGGGGCGATCCTTAAACAGTCTAGGAGTCAGAAAAGGGCCAGAGACACTGCATGCCTACTGACATGACATCACAAAGACCTCCTCTGTGTTTAATTGAGAAAAAAAACCTCTTACTGTCTTTTGAAGCGATCCTTAAACAGTCTAGGAGTCAGAAAAGGGCCAGAGACACTGGATACCTACTGACATGACATCACAAAGACCTCATCTGTGTTTAATTGAGAAGAAAAACCTCTTACTACCTTTTGGGGCGATTTTTAAAAAGACTAAAAGTCAGAAAAGGGCCAGAGACACTGGATACCTACTGACATGACATCACAAAGACCTCATCTGTGTTTAATTGTGAAGAAAAAAACCTCTTACTGCCTTTTGGGGCGATCCTTAAACAGTCTAGGAGTCAGAAAAGAGCCAGAGACACTGGATACCTACTGACATGACATCACAAAGACCTCATCTGTGTTTAATTGTGAAGAAAAAAACCTCTTACTGCCTTTTGGGGCGATCCTTAAACAGTCTAGGAGTTAGAAAAGGGCCAGAGACACTGGATACCTACTGACATGACATCACAAAGACCTCATCTGTGTTTAATTGAGAAAAAAAACCTCTTACTGTCTTTTGAAGTGATCCTTAAAGAGTCTAGGAGTCAGAAAAGGGCCAGAGACACTGGATACCTACTGACATGACATCACAAAGACCTCATCTGTGTTTAATTGAGAAGAAAAAAACCTCTTACTGCCTTTTGGGGCGATCCTTAAACAGTCTAGGAGTCAGAAAAGGGCCAGAGACACTGGATACCTAATGACATGACATCACAAAGACCTCATCTGTGTTTAATTGAGAAAAAACCCTCTTACTGTCTTTCGAAGTGATCCTTAAACAGTCTAGGAGTCAGAAAAGGGCCAGAGACACTGGATGCCTACTGACATGACATCACAAAGACCTCATCTGTGTTTAATTGTGAAGAAAAAAACCTGTTACTGCCTTTTGGGGCGATCCTTAAACAGTCTAGGAGTCAGAAAAGGGCCAGAGACACTGGATACCTACTGACATGACATCACAAAGACCTCATCTGTGTTTAATTGAGAAGAAAAAAACCTCTTACTGCCTTTTGGGGCGATCCTTAAACAGTCTAGGAGTCAGAAAAGGGCCAGAGACACTGGATGCCTACTAACATGACATCACAAAGACCTCATCTGTGTTTATTTGAGAAAAAAAACCACTTACTGTCTTTTGAAGTGATCCTTAAACAGTCTAGGAGTCAGAAAAGGGCCAGAGACACTGGATGGCTAATGACATGACATCACAAAGACCTCATCTGTGTTTAATTGAGAAAAAAAACCACTTACTGTCTTTTGAAGTGATCCTTAAACAGTCTAGGAGTCAGAAAAGGGCCAGAGACACTGGATGGCTAATGACATGACATCACAAAGACCTCATCTGTGTTTAATTGAGAAAAAAACCTCTTACTGCCTTTTGGGGCGATCCTTAAACAGTCTAGGAGTCAGAAAAGGGCCAGAGACACTGCATGCCTACTGATATGACATCACAAAGACCTCCTCTGTGTTTAATTGAGAAAAAAAACCTCTTACTGTCTTTTGAAGCGATCCTTAAACAGTCTAGGAGTCAGAAAAGGGCCAGAGACACTGGATACCTACTGATATGACATCACAAAGACCTCATCTGTGTTTAATTGAGAAGAAAAACCTCTTACTACCTTTTGGGGTGATTTTTAAAAAGACTAAAAGTCAGAAAAGGGCCAGAGACACTGGATACCTACTGAAATGACATCACAAAGACCTCATCTGTGTTTAATTGTGAAGAAAAAAACCTCTTACTGCCTTTTGGGGCGATCCTTAAACAGTCTAGGAGTCAGAAAAGGGCCAGAGACACTGGATACCTACTGACATGACATCACAAAGACCTCATCTGTGTTTAATTGAGAAGAAAAACCTCTTACTGTCTTTTGAAGCGATCCTTAAACAGTCTAGGAGTCAGAAAAGGGCCAGAGACACTGGATGGCTAATGACATGACATCACAAAGACCTCATCTGTGTTTAATTGAGAAGAAAAAAACCTCTTACTGCCTTTTGGGGCGATCCTTAAACAGTCTAGGAGTCAGAAAAGGGCCAGAGACACTGCATGCCTACTGACATGACATCACAAAGACCTCCTCTGTGTTTAATTGAGAAAAAAAACCTCTTACTGTCTTTTGAAGCGATCCTTAAACAGTCTAGGAGTCAGAAAAGGGCCAGAGACACTGGATACCTACTGACATGACATCACAAAGACCTCATCTGTGTTTAATTGAGAAGAAAAACCTCTTACTACCTTTTGGGGCGATTTTTAAAAAGACTAAAAGTCAGAAAAGGGCCAGAGACACTGGATACCTACTGACATGACATCACAAAGACCTCATTGTGTTTAATTGTGAAGAAAAAAACCTCTTACTGCCTTTTGGGGCGATCCTTAAACAGTCTAGGAGTCAGAAAAGGGCCAGAGACACTGGATGGCTAATGACATGACATCACAAAGACCTCATCTGTGTTTAATTGAGAAAAAAAACCACTTACTGTCTTTTGAAGTGATCCTTAAACAGTCTAGGAGTCAGAAAAGGGCCAGAGACACTGGATGGCTAATGACATGACATCACAAAGACCTCATCTGTGTTTAATTGAGAAAAAAACCTCTTACTGCCTTTTGGGGCGATCCTTAAACAGTCTAGGAGTCAGAAAAGGGCCAGAGACACTGCATGCCTACTGATATGACATCACAAAGACCTCCTCTGTGTTTAATTGAGAAAAAAAACCTCTTACTGTCTTTTGAAGCGATCCTTAAACAGTCTAGGAGTCAGAAAAGGGCCAGAGACACTGGATACCTACTGATATGACATCACAAAGACCTCATCTGTGTTTAATTGAGAAGAAAAACCTCTTACTACCTTTTGGGGTGATTTTTAAAAAGACTAAAAGTCAGAAAAGGGCCAGAGACACTGGATACCTACTGAAATGACATCACAAAGACCTCATCTGTGTTTAATTGTGAAGAAAAAAACCTCTTACTGCCTTTTGGGGCGATCCTTAAACAGTCTAGGAGTCAGAAAAGGGCCAGAGACACTGGATACCTACTGACATGACATCACAAAGACCTCATCTGTGTTTAATTGAGAAGAAAAACCTCTTACTGTCTTTTGAAGCGATCCTTAAACAGTCTAGGAGTCAGAAAAGGGCCAGAGACACTGGATGGCTAATGACATGACATCACAAAGACCTCATCTGTGTTTAATTGAGAAGAAAAAAACCTCTTACTGCCTTTTGGGGCGATCCTTAAACAGTCTAGGAGTCAGAAAAGGGCCAGAGACACTGCATGCCTACTGACATGACATCACAAAGACCTCCTCTGTGTTTAATTGAGAAAAAAAACCTCTTACTGTCTTTTGAAGCGATCCTTAAACAGTCTAGGAGTCAGAAAAGGGCCAGAGACACTGGATACCTACTGACATGACATCACAAAGACCTCATCTGTGTTTAATTGAGAAGAAAAACCTCTTACTACCTTTTGGGGCGATTTTTAAAAAGACTAAAAGTCAGAAAAGGGCCAGAGACACTGGATACCTACTGACATGACATCACAAAGACCTCATTGTGTTTAATTGTGAAGAAAAAAACCTCTTACTGCCTTTTGGGGCGATCCTTAAACAGTCTAGGAGTCAGAAAAGGGCCAGAGACACTGGATACCTACTGACATGACATCACAAAGACCTCATCTGTGTTTAATTGTGAAGAAAAAAACCTCTTACTGCCTTTTGGGGCGATCCTTAAACAGTCTAGGAGTCAGAAAAGGGCCAGAGACACTGGATACCTACTGACATGACATCACAAAGACCTCATCTGTGTTTAATTGAGAAGAAAAACCTCTTACTGTCTTTTGAAGCGATCCTTAAACAGTCTAGGAGTCAGAAAAGGGCCAGAGACACTGGATGGCTAATGACATGACATCACAAAGACCTCATCTGTGTTTAATTGAGAAAAAAACCTCTTACTGCCTTTTGGGGCGATCCTTAAACAGTCTAGGAGTCAGAAAAGGGCCAGAGACACTGCATGCCTACTGACATGACATCACAAAGACCTCCTCTGTGTTTAATTGAGAAGAAAAACCTCTTACTGTCTTTTGAAGCGATCCTTAAACAGTCTAGGAGTCAGAAAAGGGCCAGAGACACTGGATACCTACTGACATGACATCACAAAGACCTCATCTGTGTTTAATTGAGAAGAAAAACCTCTTACTACCTTTTGGGGCGATTTTTAAAAAGACTAAAAGTCAGAAAAGGGCCAGAGACACTGGATACCTACTGACATGACATCACAAAGACCTCATCTGTGTTTAATTGAGAAGAAAAACCTCTTACTACCTTTTGGGGCGATTTTTAAAAAGACTAAAAGTCAGAAAAGGGCCAGAGACACTGGATACCTACTGATATGACATCACAAAGACCTCATCTGTGTTTAATTGAGAAGAAAAACATCTTACTACCTTTTGGGGCGATTTTTAAAAAGACTAAAAGTCAGAAAAGGGCCAGAGACACTGGATACCTACTGACATGACATCACAAAGACCTCATCTGTGTTTAATTGTGAAGAAAAAAACCTCTTACTGCCTTTTGGGGCGATCCTTAAACAGTCTAGGAGTCAGAAAAGGGCCAGAGACACTGGATACCTACTGACATGACATCACAAAGACCTCATCTGTGTTTAATTGTGAAGAAAAAAACCTCTTACTGCCTTTTGGGGCGATCCTTAAACAGTCTAGGAGTTAGAAAAGGGCCAGAGACACTGGATACCTACTGACATGACATCACAAAGACCTCATCTGTGTTTAATTGAGAAAAAAACCTCTTACTGTCTTTTGAAGTGATCCTTAAAGAGTCTAGGAGTCAGAAAAGGGCCAGAGACACTGGATGCCTACTGACATGACATCACAAAGACCTCATCTGTGTTTAATTGAGAAGAAAAAAACCTCTTACTGCCTTTTGGGGCGATCCTTAAACAGTCTAGGAGTCAGAAAAGGGCCAGAGACACTGGATACCTAATGACATGACATCACAAAGACCTCATCTGTGTTTAATTGAGAAAAAACCCTCTTACTGTCTTTTGAAGTGATCCTTAAACAGTCTAGGAGTCAGAAAAGGGCCAGAGACACTGGATGCCTACTGACATGACATCACAAAGACCTCATCTGTGTTTAATTGTGAAGAAAAAAACCTCTTACTGCCTTTTGGGGCGATCCTTAAACAGTCTAGGAGTCAGAAAAGGGCCAGATACACTGGATACCTACTGACATGACATCACAAAGACCTCATCTGTGTTTAATTGAGAAGAAAAAAACCTCTTACTGCCTTTTGGGGCGATCCTTAAACAGTCTAGGAGTCAGAAAAGGGCCAGAGACACTGGATGCCTACTGACATGACATCACAAAGACCTCATCTGTGTTTAATTGAGAAGAAAAACCTCTTACTGTCTTTTGAAGCGATCCTTAAACAGTCTAGGAGTCAGAAAAGGGCCAGAGACACTGGATGGCTAATGACATGACATCACAAAGACCTCATCTGTGTTTAATTGAGAAAAAAACCTCTTACTGCCTTTTGGGGCGATCCTTAAACAGTCTAGGAGTCAGAAAAGGGCCAGAGACACTGCATGCCTACTGACATGACATCACAAAGACCTCCTCTGTGTTTAATTGAGAAAAAAAACCTCTTACTGTCTTTTGAAGCGATCCTTAAACAGTCTAGGAGTCAGAAAAGGGCCAGAGACACTGGATACCTACTGACATGACATCACAAAGACCTCATCTGTGTTTAATTGAGAAGAAAAACCTCTTACTACCTTTTGGGGCGATTTTTAAAAAGACTAAAAGTCAGAAAAGGGCCAGAGACACTGGATACCTACTGACATGACATCACAAAGACCTCATCTGTGTTTAATTGAGAAGAAAAACCTCTTACTACCTTTTGGGGCAATTTTTAAAAAGACTAAAAGTCAGAAAAGGGCCAGAGACACTGGATACCTACTGACATGACATCACAAAGACCTCATTGTGTTTAATTGTGAAGAAAAAAACCTCTTACTGCCTTTTGGGGCGATCCTTAAACAGTCTAGGAGTCAGAAAAGGGCCAGAGACACTGGATACCTACTGACATGACATCACAAAGACCTCATCTGTGTTTAATTGTGAAGAAAAAAACCTCTTACTGCCTTTTGGGGCGATCCTTAAACAGTCTAGGAGTCAGAAAAGGGCCAGAGACACTGGATACCTACTGACATGACATCACAAAGACCTCATCTGTGTTTAATTGAGAAGAAAAACCTCTTACTGTCTTTTGAAGCGATCCTTAAACAGTCTAGGAGTCAGAAAAGGGCCAGAGACACTGGATGGCTAATGACATGACATCACAAAGACCTCATCTGTGTTTAATTGAGAAAAAAACCTCTTACTGCCTTTTGGGGCGATCCTTAAACAGTCTAGGAGTCAGAAAAGGGCCAGAGACACTGCATGCCTACTGACATGACATCACAAAGACCTCCTCTGTGTTTAATTGAGAAGAAAAACCTCTTACTGTCTTTTGAAGCGATCCTTAAACAGTCTAGGAGTCAGAAAAGGGCCAGAGACACTGGATACCTACTGACATGACATCACAAAGACCTCATCTGTGTTTAATTGAGAAGAAAAACCTCTTACTACCTTTTGGGGCGATTTTTAAAAAGACTAAAAGTCAGAAAAGGGCCAGAGACACTGGATACCTACTGACATTACATCACAAAGACCTCATCTGTGTTTAATTGAGAAGAAAAACCTCTTACTACCTTTTGGGGCGATTTTTAAAAAGACTAAAAGTCAGAAAAGGGCCAGAGACACTGGATACCTACTGATATGACATCACAAAGACCTCATCTGTGTTTAATTGAGAAGAAAAACATCTTACTACCTTTTGGGGCGATTTTTAAAAAGACTAAAAGTCAGAAAAGGGCCAGAGACACTGGATACCTACTGACATGACATCACAAAGACCTCATCTGTGTTTAATTGTGAAGAAAAAAACCTCTTACTGCCTTTTGGGGCGATCCTTAAACAGTCTAGGAGTCAGAAAAGGGCCAGAGACACTGGATACCTACTGACATGTCATCACAAAGACCTCATCTGTGTTTAATTGTGAAGAAAAAAACCTCTTACTGCCTTTTGGGGCGATCCTTAAACAGTCTAGGAGTTAGAAAAGGGCCAGAGACACTGGATACCTACTGACATGACATCACAAAGACCTCATCTGTGTTTAATTGAGAAAAAAAACCTCTTACTGTCTTTTGAAGTGATCCTTAAAGAGTCTAGGAGTCAGAAAAGGGCCAGAGACACTGGATGCCTACTGACATGACATCACAAAGACCTCATCTGTGTTTAATTGAGAAGAAAAAAACCTCTTACTGCCTTTTGGGGCGATCCTTAAACAGTCTAGGAGTCAGAAAAGGGCCAGAGACACTGGATACCTAATGACATGACATCACAAAGACCTCATCTGTGTTTAATTGAGAAAAAACCCTCTTACTGTCTTTTGAAGTGATCCTTAAACAGTCTAGGAGTCAGAAAAGGGCCAGAGACACTGGATGCCTACTGACATGACATCACAAAGACCTCATCTGTGTTTAATTGTGAAGAAAAAAACCTCTTACTGCCTTTTGGGGCGATCCTTAAACAGTCTAGGAGTCAGAAAAGGGCCAGATACACTGGATACCTACTGACATGACATCACAAAGACCTCATCTGTGTTTAATTGAGAAGAAAAAAACCTCTTACTGCCTTTTGGGGCGATCCTTAAACAGTCTAGGAGTCAGAAAAGGGCCAGAGACACTGGATGCCTACTGACATGACATCACAAAGACCTCATCTGTGTTTAATTGAGAAGAAAAACCTCTTACTGTCTTTTGAAGCGATCCTTAAACAGTCTAGGAGTCAGAAAAGGGCCAGAGACACTGGATGGCTAATGACATGACATCACAAAGACCTCATCTGTGTTTAATTGAGAAAAAAACCTCTTACTGCCTTTTGGGGCGATCCTTAAACAGTCTAGGAGTCAGAAAAGGGCCAGAGACACTGCATGCCTACTGACATGACATCACAAAGACCTCCTCTGTGTTTAATTGAGAAAAAAAACCTCTTACTGTCTTTTGAAGCGATCCTTAAACAGTCTAGGAGTCAGAAAAGGGCCAGAGACACTGAATACCTACTGACATGACATCACAAAGACCTCATCTGTGTTTAATTGAGAAGAAAAACCTCTTACTACCTTTTGGGGCGATTTTTAAAAAGACTAAAAGTCAGAAAAGGGCCAGAGACACTGGATACCTACTGACATGACATCACAAAGACCTCATCTGTGTTTAATTGTGAAGAAAAAAACCTCTTACTGCCTTTTGGGGCGATCCTTAAACAGTCTAGGAGTCAGAAAAGGACCAGAGACACTGGATACCTACTGACATGACATCACAAAGACCTCATCTGTGTTTAATTGTGAAGAAAAAAACCTCTTACTGCCTTTTGGGGCGATCCTTAAACAGTCTAGGAGTCAGAAAAGGGCCAGAGACACTGGATACCTACTGACATGACATCACAAAGACCTCATCTGTGTTTAATTGAGAAGAAAAACCTCTTACTGTCTTTTGAAGCGATCCTTAAACAGTCTAGGAGTCAGAAAAGGGCCAGAGACACTGGATGGCTAATGACATGACATCACAAAGACCTCATCTGTGTTTAATTGAGAAAAAAACCTCTTACTGCCTTTTGGGGCGATCCTTAAACAGTCTAGGAGTCAGAAAAGGGCCAGAGACACTGCATGCCTACTGACATGACATCACAAAGACCTCCTCTGTGTTTAATTGAGAAAAAAAACCTCTTACTGTCTTTTGAAGCGATCCTTAAACAGTCTAGGAGTCAGAAAAGGGCCAGAGACACTGGATACCTACTGACATGACATCACAAAGACCTCATCTGTGTTTAATTGAGAAGAAAAACCTCTTACTACCTTTTGGGGCGATTTTTAAAAAGACTAAAAGTCAGAAAAGGGCCAGAGACACTGGATACCTACTGACATGACATCACAAAGACCTCATCTGTGTTTAATTGAGAAGAAAAACCTCTTACTACCTTTTGGGGCGATTTTTAAAAAGACTAAAAGTCAGAAAAGGGCCAGAGACAATGGAGACCTACTGATATGACATCACAAAGACCTCATCTGTGTTTAATTGAGAAGAAAAACATCTTACTACCTTTTGGGGCGATTTTTAAAAAGACTAAAAGTCAGAAAAGGGCCAGAGACACTGGATACCTACTGACATGACATCACAAAGACCTCATCTGTGTTTAATTGTGAAGAAAAAAACCTCTTACTGCCTTTTGGGGCGATCCTTAAACAGTCTAGGAGTCAGAAAAGGGCCAGAGACACTGGATACCTACTGACATGACATCACAAAGACCTCATCTGTGTTTAATTGTGAAGAAAAAAACCTCTTACTGCCTTTTGGGGCGATCCTTAAACAGTCTAGGAGTTAGAAAAGGGCCAGAGACACTGGATACCTACTGACATGACATCACAAAGACCTCATCTGTGTTTAATTGAGAAAAAAAACCTCTTACTGTCTTTTGAAGTGATCCTTAAAGAGTCTAGGAGTCAGAAAAGGGCCAGAGACACTGGATGCCTACTGACATGACATCACAAAGACCTCATCTGTGTTTAATTGAGAAGAAAAAAACCTCTTACTGCCTTTTGGGGCGATCCTTAAACAGTCTAGGAGTCAGAAAAGGGCCAGAGACACTGGATACCTAATGACATGACATCACAAAGTCCTCATCTGTGTTTAATTGAGAAAAAACCCTCTTACTGTCTTTTGAAGTGATCCTTAAACAGTCTAGGAGTCAGAAAAGGGCCAGAGACACTGGATGCCTACTGACATTACATCACAAAGACCTCATCTGTGTTTAATTGTGAAGAAAAAAACCTCTTACTGCCTTTTGGGGCGATCCTTAAACAGTCTAGGAGTCAGAAAAGGGCCAGATACACTGGATACCTACTGACATGACATCACAAAGACCTCATCTGTGTTTAATTGAGAAGAAAAAAACCTCTTACTGCCTTTTGGGGCGATCCTTAAACAGTCTAGGAGTCAGAAAAGGGCCAGAGACACTGGATGCCTACTAACATGACATCACAAAGACCTCATCTGTGTTTATTTGAGAAAAAAAACCACTTACTGTCTTTTGAAGTGATCCTTAAACAGTCTAGGAGTCAGAAAAGGGCCAGAGACACTGGATGGCTAATGACATGACATCACAAAGACCTCATCTGTGTTTAATTGAGAAAAAAAACCACTTACTGTCTTTTGAAGTGATCCTTAAACAGTCTAGGAGTCAGAAAAGGGCCAGAGACACTGGATGGCTAATGACATGACATCACAAAGACCTCATCTGTGTTTAATTGAGAAAAAAACCTCTTACTGCCTTTTGGGGCGATCCTTAAACAGTCTAGGAGTCAGAAAAGGGCCAGAGACACTGCATGCCTACTGATATGACATCACAAAGACCTCCTCTGTGTTTAATTGAGAAAAAAAACCTCTTACTGTCTTTTGAAGCGATCCTTAAACAGTCTAGGAGTCAGAAAAGGGCCAGAGACACTGGATACCTACTGACATGACATCACAAAGACCTCATCTGTGTTTAATTGAGAAGAAAAACCTCTTACTACCTTTTGGGGTGATTTTTAAAAAGACTAAAAGTCAGAAAAGGGCCAGAGACACTGGATACCTACTGACATGACATCACAAAGACCTCATCTGTGTTTAATTGTGAAGAAAAAAACCTCTTACTGCCTTTTGGGGCGATCCTTAAACAGTCTAGGAGTCAGAAAAGGGCCAGAGACACTGGATACCTACTGACATGACATCACAAAGACCTCATCTGTGTTTAATTGAGAAGAAAAACCTCTTACTGTCTTTTGAAGCGATCCTTAAACAGTCTAGGAGTCAGAAAAGGGCCAGAGACACTGGATGCCTACTGACATGACATCACAAAGACCTCATCTGTGTTTAATTGAGAAGAAAAAAACCTCTTACTGTCTTTTGAAGTGATCCTTAAAGAGTCTAGGAGTCAGAAAAGGGCCAGAGACACTGGATGCCTACTGACATGACATCACAAAGACCTCATCTGTGTTTAATTGAGAAGAAAAAAACCTCTTACTGCCTTTTGGGGCGATCCTTAAACAGTCTAGGAGTCAGAAAAGGGCCAGAGACACTGGATACCTACTGACATGACATCACAAAGACCTCATCTGTGTTTAATTGAGAAGAAAAACCTCTTACTGTCTTTTGAAGCGATCCTTTAACAGTCTAGGAGTCAGAAAAGGGCCAGAGACACTGGATGGCTAATGACATGACATCACAAAGACCTCATCTGTGTTTAATTGTGAAGAAAAAAACCTCTTACTGCCTTTTGGGGCGATCCTTAAACAGTCTAGGAGTCAGAAAAGGGCCAGAGACACTGGATGCCTACTAACATGACATCACAAAGACCTCATCTGTGTTTAATTGAGAAAAAAACCTCTTACTGTCTTTTGAAGCGATCCTTAAAGAGTCTAGGAGTCAGAAAAGGGCCAGAGACACTGGATGCCTACTGACATGACATCACAAAGACCTCATCTGTGTTTAATTGAGAAGAAAAACCTCTTACTACCTTTTGGGGTGATTTTTAAAAAGACTAAAAGTCAGAAAAGGGCCAGAGACACTGGATACCTACTGACATGACATCACAAAGACCTCATCTGTGTTTAATTGTGAAGAAAAAAACCTCTTACTGCCTTTTGGGGCGATCCTTAAACAGTCTAGGAGTCAGAAAAGGGCCAGAGACACTGGATACCTACTGACATGACATCACAAAGACCTCATCTGTGTTTAATTGTGAAGAAAAAAACCTCTTACTGCCTTTTGGGGCGATCCTTAAACAGTCTAGGAGTCAGAAAAGGGCCAGAGACACTGGATACCTACTGACATGACATCACAAAGACCTCATCTGTGTTTAATTGAGAAGAAAAACCTCTTACTGTCTTTTGAAGCGATCCTTAAACAGTCTAGGAGTCAGAAAAGGGCCAGAGACACTGGATGGCTAATGACATGACATCACAAAGACCTCATCTGTGTTTAATTGAGAAAAAAACCTCTTACTGCCTTTTGGGGCGATCCTTAAACAGTCTAGGAGTCAGAAAAGGGCCAGAGACACTGCATGCCTACTGACATGACATCACAAAGACCTCCTCTGTGTTTAATTGAGAAAAAAACCTCTTACTGTCTTTTGAAGCGATCCTTAAACAGTCTAGGAGTCAGAAAAGGACCAGAGACACTGGATACCTACTGACATGACATCACAAAGACCTCCTCTGTGTTTAATTGAGAAAAAAACCTCTTACTGTCTTTTGAAGCGATCCTTAAACAGTCTAGGAGTCAGAAAAGGGCCAGAGACACTGGATGCCTACTGACATGACATCACAAAGACCTCATCTGTGTTTAATTGTGAAGAAAAAAACCTCTTACTGCCTTTTGGGGCGATCCTTAAACAGTCTAGGAGTCAGAAAAGGGCCAGATACACTGGATACCTACTGACATGACATCACAAAGACCTCATCTGTGTTTAATTGAGAAGAAAAAAACCTCTTACTGCCTTTTGGGGCGATCCTTAAACAGTCTAGGAGTCAGAAAAGGGCCAGAGACACTGGATGGCTAATGACATGACATCACAAAGACCTCATCTGTGTTTAATTGAGAAAAAAACCTCTTACTGCCTTTTGGGGCGATCCTTAAACAGTCTAGGAGTCAGAAAAGGGCCAGAGACACTGCATGCCTACTGACATGACATCACAAAGACCTCCTCTGTGTTTAATTGAGAAAAAAACCTCTTACTGTCTTTTGAAGCGATCCTTAAACAGTCTAGGAGTCAGAAAAGGACCAGAGACACTGGATACCTACTGACATGACATCACAAAGACCTCATCTGTGTTTAATTCAGAAGAAAAACCTCTTACTGTCTTTTGAAGTGATCCTTAAAGAGTCTAGGAGTCAGAAAAGGGCCAGAGACACTGGATGCCTACTGACATGACATCACAAAGACCTCATCTGCGTTTAATTGAGAAGAAAAAAACCTCTTACTGCCTTTTGGGGCGATCCTTAAACAGTCTAGGAGTCAGAAAAGGGCCAGAGACACTGGATACCTAATGACATGACATCACAAAGACCTCATCTGTGTTTAATTGAGAAAAAACCCTCTTACTGTCTTTTGAAGTGATCCTTAAACAGTCTAGGAGTCAGAAAAGGGCCAGAGACACTGGATGCCTACTGACATGACATCACAAAGACCTCATCTGTGTTTAATTGTGAAGAAAAAAACCTCTTACTGCCTTTTGGGGCGATCCTTAAACAGTCTAGGAGTCAGAAAAGGGCCAGATACACTGGATACCTACTGACATGACATCACAAAGACCTCATCTGTGTTTAATTGAGAAGAAAAAAACCTCTTACTGCCTTTTGGGGCGATCCTTAAACAGTCTAGGAGTCAGAAAAGGGCCAGAGACACTGGATGCCTACTAACATGACATCACAAAGACCTCATCTGTGTTTATTTGAGAAAAAAAACCACTTACTGTCTTTTGAAGTGATCCTTAAACAGTCTAGGAGTCAGAAAAGGGCCAGAGACACTGGATGGCTAATGACATGACATCACAAAGACCTCATCTGTGTTTAATTGAGAAAAAAAACCACTTACTGTCTTTTGAAGTGATCCTTAAACAGTCTAGGAGTCAGAAAAGGGCCAGAGACACTGGATGGCTAATGACATGACATCACAAAGACCTCATCTTTGTTTAATTGAGAAAAAAACCTCTTACTGCCTTTTGGGGCGATCCTTAAACAGTCTAGGAGTCAGAAAAGGGCCAGAGACACTGCATGCCTACTGATATGACATCACAAAGACCTCCTCTGTGTTTAATTGAGAAAAAAAACCTCTTACTGTCTTTTGAAGCGATCCTTAAACAGTCTAGGAGTCAGAAAAGGGCCAGAGACACTGGATACCTACTGACATGACATCACAAAGACCTCATCTGTGTTTAATTGAGAAGAAAAACCTCTTACTACCTTTTGGGGTGATTTTTAAAAAGACTAAAAGTCAGAAAAGGGCCAGAGACACTGGATACCTACTGACATGACATCACAAAGACCTCATCTGTGTTTAATTGTGAAGAAAAAAACCTCTTACAGCCTTTTGGGGCGATCCTTAAACAGTCTAGGAGTCAGAAAAGGGCCAGAGACACTGGATACCTACTGACATGACATCACAAAGACCTCATCTGTGTTTAATTGAGAAGAAAAACCTCTTACTGTCTTTTGAAGCGATCCTTAAACAGTCTAGGAGTCAGAAAAGGGCCAGAGACACTGGATGCCTACTGACATGACATCACAAAGACCTCATCTGTGTTTAATTGAGAAGAAAAAAACCTCCTACTGTCTTTTGAAGTGATCCTTAAAGAGTCTAGGAGTCAGAAAAGGGCCAGAGACACTGGATGCCTACTGACATGACATCACAAAGACCTCATCTGTGTTTAATTGAGAAGAAAAAAACCTCTTACTGCCTTTTGGGGCGATCCTTAAACAGTCTAGGAGTCAGAAAAGGGCCAGAGACACTGGATACCTACTGACATGACATCACAAAGACCTCATCTGTGTTTAATTGAGAAGAAAAACCTCTTACTGTCTTTTGAAGCGATCCTTTAACAGTCTAGGTGTCAGAAAAGGGCCAGAGACACTGGATGGCTAATGACATGACATCACAAAGACCTCATCTGTGTTTAATTGTGAAGAAAAAAACCTCTTACTGCCTTTTGGGGCGATCCTTAAACAGTCTAGGAGTCAGAAAAGGGCCAGAGACACTGGATGCCTACTAACATGACATCACAAAGACCTCATCTGTGTTTAATTGAGAAAAAAACCTCTTACTGTCTTTTGAAGCGATCCTTAAAGAGTCTAGGAGTCAGAAAAGGGCCAGAGACACTGGATGCCTACTGACATGACATCACAAAGACCTCATCTGTGTTTAATTGAGAAGAAAAACCTCTTACTACCTTTTGGGGTGATTTTTAAAAAGACTAAAAGTCAGAAAAGGGCCAGAGACACTGGATACCTACTGACATGACATCACAAAGACCTCATCTGTGTTTAATTGTGAAGAAAAAAACCTCTTACTGCCTTTTGGGGCGATCCTTAAACAGTCTAGGAGTCAGAAAAGGGCCAGAGACACTGGATACCTACTGACATGACATCACAAAGACCTCATCTGTGTTTAATTGAGAAGAAAAACCTCTTACTGTCTTTTGAAGCGATCCTTAAACAGTCTAGGAGTCAGAAAAGGGCCAGAGACACTGCATGCCTACTGACATGACATCACAAAGACCTCCTCTGTGTTTAATTGAGAAAAAAACCTCTTACTGTCTTTTGAAGCGATCCTTAAACAGTCTAGGAGTCAGAAAAGGACCAGAGACACTGGATACCTACTGACATGACATCACAAAGACCTCATCTGTGTTTAATTGAGAAGAAAAACCTCTTACTACCTTTTGGGGCGATTTTTAAAAAGACTAAAAGTCAGAAAAGGGCCAGAGACACTGGATACCTACTGACATGACATCACAAAGACCTCATCTGTGTTTAATTGTGAAGAAAAAAACCTCTTACTGCCTTTTGGGGCGATCCTTAAACAGTCTAGGAGTCAGAAAAGGGCCAGAGACACTGGATACCTACTGACATGACATCACAAAGACCTCATCTGTGTTTAATTGAGAAGAATAACCTCTTACTGTCTTTTGAAGCGATCCTTAAACAATCTAGGAGTCAGAAAAGGGCCAGAGACACTGGATGGCTAATGACATGACATCACAAAGACCTCATCTGTGTTTAATTGTGAAGAAAAAAACCTCTTACTGCCTTTTGGGGCGATCCTTAAACAGTCTAGGAGTCAGAAAAGGGCCAGAGACACTGGATGCCTACTGACATGACATCTCAAAGACCTCACCTGTGTTTAATTGAGAAAAAAACCTCTTACTGCCTTTTGGGGCGATCCTTAAACAGTCTAGGAGTCAGAAAAGGGCCAGAGACACTGGATGCCTACTGACATGACATCACAAAGACCTCATCTGTGTTTAATTGAGAAAAAAAACCTTACTGTCTTTTGAAGTGATCCTTAAAGAGTCTAGGAGTCAGAAAAGGGCCAGAGACACTGGATGCCTACTGACATGACATCACAAAGACCTCATCTGTGTTTAATTGAGAAGAAAAAAACCTCTTACTGCCTTTTGGGGCGATCCTTAAACAGTCTAGGAGTCAGAAAAGGGCCAGAGACACTGGATACCTACTGACATGACATCACAAAGACCTCATCTGTGTTTAATTGAGAAGAAAAACCTCTTACTGTCTTTTGAAGCGATCCTTTAACAGTCTAGGAGTCAGAAAAGGGCCAGAGACACTGGATGGCTAATGACATGACATCACAAAGACCTCATCTGTGTTTAATTGTGAAGAAAAAAACCTCTTACTGCCTTTTGGGGCGATCCTTAAACAGTCTAGGAGTCAGAAAAGGGCCAGAGACACTGGATGCCTACTAACATGACATCACAAAGACCTCATCTGTGTTTAATTGAGAAAAAAAACCTCTTACTGTCTTTTGAAGCGATCCTTAAAGAGTCTAGGAGTCAGAAAAGGGCCAGAGACACTGGATGCCTACTGACATGACATCACAAAGACCTCATCTGTGTTTAATTGTGAAGAAAAAAACCTCTTACTGCCTTTTGGGGCGATCCTTAAACAGTCTAGGAGTCAGAAAAGGGCCAGAGACACTGGATACCTACTGACATGACATCACAAAGACCTCATCTGTGTTTAATCGAGAAGAAAAACCTCTTACTACCTTTTGGGCCATTTTTAAAAAGACTAAAAGTCAGAAAAGGGCCAGAGACACTGGATACCTACTGACATGACATCACAAAGACATCATCTGTGTTTAATTGTGAAGAAAAAAACCTCTTACTGCCTTTTGGGGCGATCCTTAAACAGTCTAGGAGTCAGAAAAGGGCCAGAGACACTGGATACCTACCGACATGACATCACAAAGACCTCATCTGTGTTTAATTGTGAAGAAAAAAACCTCTTACTGCCTTTTGGGGCGATCCTTAAACAGTCTAGGAGTCAGAAAAGGGCCAGAGACACTGGATGCCTACTGACATGACATCACAAAGACCTCATCTGTGTTTAATTGAGAAAAAAAACCTCTTACTGTCTTTTGAAGTGATCCTTAAAGAGTCTAGGAGTCAGAAAAGGGCCAGAGACACTGGATGCCTACTGACATGACATCACAAAGACCTCATCTGTGTTTAATTGAGAAGAAAAAAACCTCTTACTGCCTTTTGGGGCGATCCTTAAACAGTCTAGGAGTCAGAAAAGGGCCAGAGACACTGGATACCTACTGACATGACATCACAAAGACCTCATCTGTGTTTAATTGAGAAGAAAAACCTCTTACTGTCTTTTGAAGCGATCCTTTAACAGTCTAGGAGTCAGAAAAGGGCCAGAGACACTGGATGGCTAATGACATGACATCACAAAGACCTCATCTGTGTTTAATTGTGAAGAAAAAAACCTCTTACTGCCTTTTGGGGCGATCCTTAAACAGTCTAGGAGTCAGAAAAGGGCCAGAGACACTGGATGCCTACTAACATGACATCACAAAGACCTCATCTGTGTTTAATTGAGAAAAAAAACCTCTTACTGTCTTTTGAAGCGATCCTTAAAGAGTCTAGGAGTCAGAAAAGGGCCAGAGACACTGGATGCCTACTGACATGACATCACAAAGACCTCATCTGTGTTTAATTGTGAAGAAAAAAACCTCTTACTGCCTTTTGGGGCGATCCTTAAACAGTCTAGGAGTCAGAAAAGGGCCAGAGACACTGGATACCTACTGACATGACATCACAAAGACCTCATCTGTGTTTAATTGAGAAGAAAAACCTCTTACTACCTTTTGGGGCGATTTTTAAAAAGACTAAAAGTCAGAAAAGGGCCAGAGACACTGGATACCTACTGACATGACATCACAAAGACATCATCTGTGTTTAATTGTGAAGAAAAAAACCTCTTACTGCCTTTTGGGGCGATCCTTAAACAGTCTAGGAGTCAGAAAAGGGCCAGAGACACTGGATACCTACCGACATGACATCACAAAGACCTCATCTGTGTTTAATTGTGAAGAAAAAAACCTCTTACTGCCTTTTGGGGCGATCCTTAAACAATCTAGGAGTCAGAAAAGGGCCAGAGACACTGGATGCCTACTGACAAGACATCACAAAGACCTCATCTGTGTTTAATTGAGAAGAAAAAAACCTCTTACTGCCTTTTGGGGCGATCCTTAAACAGTCTAGGAGTCAGAAAGGGCCAGAGACACTGGATACCTAATGACATGACATCACAAAGACCTCATCTGTGTTTAATTGAGAAAAAAACCCTCTTACTGTCTTTTGAAGTGATCCTTAAACAGTCTAGGAGTCAGAAAAGGGCCAGAGACACTGGATGCCTACTGACATGACATCACAAAGACCTCATCTGTGTTTAATTGAGAAGAAAAACCTCTTAGTGTCTTTTGAAGCGATCCTTAAACAGTCTAGGAGTCAGAAAAGGGCCAGAGACACTGGATGGCTAATGACATGACATCACAAAGACCTCATCTGTGTTTAATTGAGAAAAAAACCTCTTACTGCCTTTTGGGGCGATCCTTAAACAGTCTAGGAGTCAGAAAAGGGCCAGAGACACTGCATGCCTACTGACATGACATCACAAAGACCTCCTCTGTGTTTAATTGAGAAAAAAAACCTCTTACTGTCTTTTGAAGCGATCCTTAAACAGTCTAGGAGTCAGAAAAGGGCCAGAGACACTGGATACCTACTGACATGACATCACAAAGACCTCATCTGTGTTTAATTGAGAAGAAAAACCTCTTACTACCTTTTGGGGTGATTTTTAAAAAGACTAAAAGTCAGAAAAGGGCCAGAGACACTGGATACCTACTGACATGACATCACAAAGACCTCATCTGTGTTTAATTGTGAAGAAAAAAACCTCTTACTGCCTTTTGGGGCGATCCTTAAACAGTCTAGGAGTCAGAAAAGGGCCAGAGACACTGGATACCTACTGACATGACATCACAAAGACCTCATCTGTGTTTAATTGTGAAGAAAAAAACCTCTTACTGCCTTTTGGGGCGATCCTTAAACAGTCTAGGAGTCAGAAAAGGGCCAGAGACACTGGATACCTACTGACATGACATCACAAAGACCTCATCTGTGTTTAATTGAGAAGAAAAACCTCTTACTGTCTTTTGAAGCGATCCTTAAACAGTCTAGGAGTCAGAAAAGGGCCAGAGACACTGGATGGCTAATGACATGACATCACAAAGACCTCATCTGTGTTTAATTGAGAAAAAAACCTCTTACTGCCTTTTGGGGCGATCCTTAAACAGTCTAGGAGTCAGAAAAGGGCCAGAGACACTGCATGCCTACTGACATGACATCACAAAGACCTCCTCTGTGTTTAATTGAGAAAAAAAACCTCTTACTGTCTTTTGAAGCGATCCTTAAACAGTCTAGGAGTCAGAAAAGGGCCAGAGACACTGGATACCTACTGACATGACATCACAAAGACCTCATCTGTGTTTAATTGAGAAGAAAAACCTCTTACTACCTTTTGGGGCGATTTTTAAAAAGACTAAAAGTCAGAAAAGGGCCAGAGACACTGGATACCTACTGACATGACATCACAAAGACCTCATCTGTGTTTAATTGAGAAGAAAAACATCTTACTACCTTTTGGGGCGATTTTTTAAAAGACTAAAAGTCAGAAAAGGGCCAGAGACACTGGATACCTACTGACATGACATCACAAAGACCTCATCTGTGTTTAATTGTGAAGAAAAAAACCTCTTACTGCCTTTTGGGGCGATCCTTAAACAGTCTAGGAGTCAGAAAAGGGCCAGAGACACTGGATACCTACTGACATGACATCACAAAGACCTCATCTGTGTTTAATTGTGAAGAAAAAAACCTCTTACTGCCTTTTGGGGCGATCCTTAAATAGTCTAGGAGTTAGAAAAGGGCCAGAGACACTGGATACCTACTGACATGACATCACAAAGACCTCATCTGTGTTTAATTGAGAAAACAGGGTTGCACTTACCTGTAACTGTTGTTCATCGAGTGGTCTTCTGTGCAGTCACACATGGGGGGGGGGTTCTGCGGAATCGCAGGCCTGCCACGGAGAGGAACTCGCAAGCTTTTATACATATAAAATTCTAGAAGCTCCCAAGAGTGCTCACCCCTCCCCTACAGAGGGTGACTTTCCCGCCCAAAGTCACATGATGTGGGAGGGGTTAGCACTCTCCCCTCAGTTCTCCTTCCTGCCGCCGGAACAGGCAAGTCAATCCATTATCAGCGGCCCACTGCGGGGAAGGAGGGAGGGTTGTGTGACTGCACAGAAGACCACTCGATGAACAACAGTTACAGGTAAGTGCAACCCTGTTTTCATCTTCGTGGCTTCTGTGCAGTCCCACATGGGAGACTAGCAAGATCACGCACCCTGGAGGTGGGTGTGGGCTTACATAGCAGAAAATGGATTGAATCCACTCTACCCACAGAACCTCTCTCCAGGAGTTGACATCTATAACAAAGTGGTGGACAAATGTGGATGATTGATCAGGTCACTCCACTGCGGATGTCTATTAGAGGCAATCCAGGCAAGAAGACTGCAGAAAAAAACTCTGAGAACATGTAATTCAGAGAGATACCAATAGGGCCATCTACTTCAGGCAAAGCTTGTCAGTTTATGGAAACATCATTCAACATGGTAATATCTGTACTGAGGCCCTTCTACACATTCATGGATCAGTAAGGCAAGTAACGATTTCTACATTGCCTGGATCAGCCCATTCCATTATTTACTTGTTTGGTTTTTTTAACCAAACATATCCCATACACATAGCCCTCTCTGCTTCAGAACCAGGTGTCAAGTCAGGAGTAACTTAGAAATCACTTGGGGAAGAAAAACCATGTTCGGTTTTAATACTACTCATCTCGATGAAATCTTAGAGAAGAGAGGGCCATCAGATAAGGTAGACGTTTCCTCCAACCTTCAGGCTGAATCCACGGCCATCCAAAAAGGATGTACTGTAATACATAAATCTGTCAATCAATGAATCAAAGAAAAGGCAGATTCACAAATGCATTTTTAACGGTTGAGTTGCTAACATCTTGCTATCCTGATCTAGAAACATTTCCATCTACACCAATAGAACAAGTAGAAGAGGGTTTGTGGTTTACCACCCACGCCCTCAAGACCCTAAATATTAACCACCAGCCAGGAATAGCAGACGAACTATCAGTTGGAATTGCCTGACCACTAGGTGATGGTGGAGGTCTCTATGCAGGAATTCTGGCTCTGTCAGACAGGCAATGAACCTGTATGCTTGCAGTAGGAAACATACTCCACTTGGTCTACAGGTTGCTTCAGAAATGCAGTGTACACTGTCCAGTTAGAACTTTCAAATACCATATCTAGGAATCCTGCAAGGGAAGAAGAAGGTTAATGAAGAATGGAAAGGTTTCCCCAGTGGGTTGTGAACCCGCTGATACCCCAGAGCACAACAAGCATTGATTCCAGTAGCAAATGAGTACCCTGTACTGCTTCTTGCAGCAAAAAAGGAACTATGTTTGGAGTGTCCATTATTGACACTCATATGTGACCGCAATCATTGCTTAATCTTCCCTGTATCAATCCAATTCAATATATGCGCTGAGGCTAGCACCAAAGCACACTGAGGTTTCCCATCATGTAGATGACAGAGACATGTTGAACAGAACCTGAGCACTGTAACATAACCTCAGGTAGCCTGTTTCCACCATAGTAATTCATATAGGTTTATGCCATGGAGTCATCTGTAGGCAAACAGGACCTGCTGTTCTTGAATCCTGTACAATCAAAGAATCAAAGACACATAATAGTTCTGACCCGGTACTCAGACAATAATAGTACAACGCTTTCCACAGTCAAATAACAAGGCAACTGTGAGGATTTCAAAGTCAAAGGAGATAGTATCAAGGTATCCCCTACTAGAGATTCAATGTGATGAGTGTAAGAGTATGATCTTAGAGATCCTGCTTCAAATCCCCACTCTGCCATGGAAATTTGCAGAGTGACTCTTTCTCAACTTATCCTACCTCACAGGGTCACTGTGAGGAGAAAGTGGAAGATCACTATATCAGAGCCCTCAGGAGAGTCAAGGGAATAGGGAGTTTCAACCAAATGTGTTCCTTAAAGATTCTACTTTTTTGTTTTTGTTTTTTTTTTCTTTTCCCCTCACCCACCCCCCAGGGGGTGGAAATCTGTTTTCCAGAGGGATAGCCTCAGTAGTCCTTTCAATGGAAAAAACATTGTGAAATAGATCCATAAATGCCACATTTCAATAGGGAATGAGCACAGATGCTGCAGACCCACAACTTGGACAGCATGCCCAAGGCTCACTGAAGACTGGATTCAAATACAAAAGGGAACCTGCCTGACCATCCAGTCACTGAAATAGGGATACACATAGCAACTATATAGCCTGATGTGATCCACTATAGTTGCAATATAAGTTGGGAATAACCAAGTTGCAGACACTAGACCAAAAAGCAACACATTATAAACATAATAAAAAGCATTATGTAGAAATGCAGGAATGGATGTAAGAAGCCAGTGCCCTTAAGAGTGATTATGGCAGACCATAAGCTTTTTGACAAATGAGGGAGACTCTTGTTCATGACATATGAACTCCTCAATCTCTCTGTACTTAGTATGTCACCCAACATACAGGATAGCTGTTTCACCTACACTCTTTAGGACTATTATATACATAAAGGTAAAGGTATCCCCTGTGCAAGCACCGAGTCATGTCTGACCCCTGGGGTGATGCCCTCCAGTGTTCCCCCAGCAGACAACACAGGGTGGTTTTCCATTCCCTTCCCCAGTCATTACTGTTTTACCGCACAGCAAGCTGGGTACTCATTTTACCAACCTCGGAAGGATGGATACACACACACACACATATATAACACTGTCTCTAAGGATGGCTGCCACTTCATCGATCAGGAATGGTGGATGCCAAACGGAGGCTACACCAAATGCTCTGCATCATAAATATACAAATACAAAAACATTATTATTATTATCACTGTTTCCCAAACATGGGAACAATAGGATAAGTTTCCAGAAAATATACAAAGGACCCCCAATGCTGGGGCTGCAGATTCCCTGGGGATTAAGCAGAATTTCCATTCGTAGCATCCCCTTACCCTCTATTTTGAGGGGTGCACAGCTGCATTTGAGTGGGCGGGATTGTTTGGTAGATCTGATCAGGATAAAAGAAGATCCTGACTATGGGAACCTGCATGCTTACCGTTGCCAATATTTTGGCTGTCAATATGAATTTCTTTATGTACCCAAGCATCTCATATGTCTGAGCACTAAATGTTTACCATCAAAAGGAAAACCCCCCAGGTTTAGACCTTATTCAGGGAACCACGGGGAATGATTAGCCAAGAATGATGATGCATTACAATATAGGCTGGCATTACCGTATTGTGGCTTTTTGCCCCCTTTCCTGAAGCATTCAATTGCCATTCTCCACATTTGAGTTGCACTGCCACTATGCCAGTGGATCCCCTATGCGTCATAAAATATATTTTCCTTCCCTCAGTTTCAAAAAGCGGGGAGGGAGGAAGGTGACAAACAGATCTAATCATTGCTGGTTGTACATCCAAATGATGGAGGTGGCTCTAATTTAAAACAATCCAAAATAAGAACAGCCTTTCCTCCTGAGTCTAAACATCCTGTTTTTCTGCTAATGCAGGTGTGAGTGCAAGTTTACTCAGGGCCTCTGTAGACAGAAGGCTATAATACCCTTGCTTTTATAAAAATCAGTTCTGAGATGATCTCAGATCCTTTGCCAGCAACTGTGTCAAAGATTCACTTGTGGTGGCAGCAGGTAATGGCATCTATATAGCCTAGGACCACATGTCCAATCTCTTTCCCAATCTTTCCTGGGTGTTGGGAAGGTGGGCAGAGCTTACTTGCAGAGCTGACACTCAAAGTAGGGGACAGGGGGAGAGCACCATTGCCTGTCCTTTGGATTTCCCCACAGTCTGTGGTGACATTTAGCAGTGATGCTCAGTGGCACTGCTGGGCAACGACGATTGGTGCTGATGCTTGGCAGCAGCGCTTGGTGGCAATACTATGGAGGCAAGCATGCTCAGGGTCTCATTGTCAGAGAGCTGACAAATTGGTGAGTTGTGTGTCAACACAGCACCCCTTGGCACCAAATTATGACATTTATCATCACATGGAGTCATGACTTACGTGATCAAGGACTCTCAGTGCCAGGCAGCCCTTGGGAATCAGCCAGCAGCAGCAGATCTTGACATCAAGGAAATGGTGCCTGCTGGCATCAAGGAGACAAATCGCCTCTAAATGCGAACGATAAACAGGCCGATGCCGAACTTCTTCTGTCTCCTTCATCGGTGGGCTACGAGAGGCCCTAGAGAGGGCAGATTCCTCCTTCGATTAGGCACCACCGGAACTGGCACTGAGCTCACCTGCAGTGGCTGCTGGCCATAAATCAGCCACTGGGGCTCTCTCTCCTTCATCAGTGGGCAAGATGTGGCCCTAGACAGGGCAGACTCCTCCTTCGATTAGGCACCACTGGGACTGGCCCTGAGCACACCGACTGTGGCTGCTGGCCATAAATCAGCCGCTGGGGCTCTCCTTCACCAGTGGGCAAGATGTGGCCCTAGACAGGGCAGACTCCTCCTTCGATTAGGCACCACTGGGACTGGCCCTGAGCACACCGACTGTGGCTGCTGGCCATAAATCAGCCGCTGGGGCTCTCCTTCACCAGTGGGGTAGCTGCAGCCCTAGACAGGGCAGACTCCTCCTTCGATTAGGCACCACTGGAACTGGCACTGGGCACACCTGAGGTGGCTGTTGGCCATAAATCAGCCGCCGGCGCTCTCTCTCCTCGCAGGTCTGAGGCGCCGAGGCCGTCTCTCAGAGAACTTCCAGACAAACTGCTCTTCCTCCCCTCGACTTCCGGGGTGGTTTGGCAGCAAGGCTGAGGCACTGTCCCCTGTCAGAACAGAGGCGAAGGACTCAGCTTTTCATTTGGGGCTATTTCACCCCACTTTATTCTCTCTCTTTCTCTTTTTTAAAAATATTTATTTATTTTAATTACTTATTTAAACAAGGCCGCAAATATTTAAAACAGTGGCCCATAATATCGGAATTCTGAGTCATTCGCCTTCCTTCTGAATCTGAGGTAAAAATTTCTCTTCAGCTTGCTGAACAGTCCTCTCTCAGAGGCGGCAGAAAAAGAACTGAGGGGAGAGTGCTAACCCCTCCCACATCATGTGACTTTGGGCGGGAAAGTCACCCTCTGTAGGGGAGGGGTGAGCACTCTTGGGAGCTTCTAGAATTTTATATGTATAAAAGCTTGCGAGTTCCTCTCCGTGGCAGGCCTGCGATTCCGCAGAACCCATGTGGGACTGCACAGAAGCCACGAAGATGAAAAAAAACCTCTTACTGTCTTTTGAAGTGATCCTTAAAGAGTCTAGGAGTCAAAAAAGGGCCAGAGACACTGGATGCCTAATGACATGACATCACAAAGACCTCATCTGTGTTTAATTGAGAAGAAAAAAACCTCTTACTGCCTTTTGGGGCGATCCTTAAACAGTCTAGGAGTCAGAAAAGGGCCAGAGACACTGGATACCTAATGACATGACATCACAAAGACCTCATCTGTGTTTAATTGAGAAAAAACCCTCTTACTGTCTTTTGAAGTGATCCTTAAACAGTCTAGGAGTCAGAAAAGGGCCAGAGACACTGGATGCCTACTGACATGACATCACAAAGACCTCATCTGTGTTTAATTGTGAAGAAAAAAACCTCTTACTGCCTTTTGGGGCGATCCTTAAACAGTCTAGGAGTCAGAAAAGGGCCAGAGACACTGGATACCTACTGACATGACATCACAAAGACCTCATCTGTGTTTAATTGAGAAGAAAAAAACCTCTTACTGCCTTTTGGGGCGATCCTTAAACAGTCTAGGAGTCAGAAAAGGGCCAGAGACACTGGATGCCTACTAACATGACATCACAAAGACCTCATCTGTGTTTATTTGAGAAAAAAAACCACTTACTGTCTTTTGAAGTGATCCTTAAACAGTCTAGGAGTCAGAAAAGGGCCAGAGACACTGGATACCTACTGACATGACATCACAAAGACCTCATCTGTGTTTAATTGAGAAGAAAAACCTCTTACTACCTTTTGGGGTGATTTTTAAAAAGACTAAAAGTCAGAAAAGGGCCAGAGACACTGGATACCTACTGACATGACATCACAAAGACCTCATCTGTGTTTAATTGTGAAGAAAAAAACCTCTTACTGCCTTTTGGGGCGATCCTTAAACAGTCTAGGAGTCAGAAAAGGGCCAGAGACACTGGATACCTACTGACATGACATCACAAAGACCTCATCTGTGTTTAATTGAGAAGAAAAAAACCTCTTACTGCCTTTTGGGGCGATCCTTAAACAGTCTAGGAGTCAGAAAAGGGCCAGAGACACTGGATACCTACTGACATGACATCACAAAGACCTCATCTGTGTTTAATTGAGAAGAAAAAAACCTCTTACTGCCTTTTGGGGCGATCCTTAAACAGTCTAGGAGTCAGAAAAGGGCCAGAGACACTGGATGCCTACTAACATGACATCACAAAGACCTCATCTGTGTTTATTTGAGAAAAAAAACCACTTACTGTCTTTTGAAGTGATCCTTAAACAGTCTAGGAGTCAGAAAAGGGCCAGAGACACTGGATACCTACTGACATGACATCACAAAGACCTCATCTGTGTTTAATTGAGAAGAAAAACCTCTTACTACCTTTTGGGGTGATTTTTAAAAAGACTAAAAGTCAGAAAAGGGCCAGAGACACTGGATACCTACTGACATGACATCACAAAGACCTCATCTGTGTTTAATTGTGAAGAAAAAAACCTCTTACTGCCTTTTGGGGCGATCCTTAAACAGTCTAGGAGTCAGAAAAGGGCCAGAGACACTGGATACCTACTGACATGACATCACAAAGACCTCATCTGTGTTTAATTGAGAAGAAAAAAACCTCTTACTGCCTTTTGGGGCGATCCTTAAACAGTCTAGGAGTCAGAAAAGGGCCAGAGACACTGGATGCCTACTGACATGACATCACAAAGACCTCATCTGTGTTTAATTGTGAAGAAAAAAACCTCTTACTGCCTTTTGGGGCGATCCTTAAACAGTCTAGGAGTCAGAAAAGGGCCAGAGACACTGTATACCTACTGACATGACATCACAAAGACCTCATCTGTGTTTAATTGAGAAGAAAAAAACCTCTTACTGCCTTTTGGGGCGATCCTTAAACAGTCTAGGAGTCAGAAAAGGGCCAGAGACACTGGATGCCTACTAACATGACATCACAAAGACCTCATCTGTGTTTATTTGAGAAATAAAACCACTTACTGTCTTTTGAAGTGATCCTTAAACAGTCTAGGAGTCAGAAAAGGGCCAGAGACACTGGATGGCTAATGACATGACATCACAAAGACCGCATCTGTGTTTAATTGAGAAAAAAACCTCTTACTGCCTTTTGGGGCGATCCTTAAACAGTCTAGGAGTCAGAAAAGGGCCAGAGACACTGCATGCCTACTGATATGACATCACAAAGACCTCCTCTGTGTTTAATTGAGAAAAAAAACCTCTTACTGTCTTTTGAAGCGATCCTTAAACAGTCTAGGAGTCAGAAAAGGGCCAGAGACACTGGATACCTACTGACATGACATCACAAAGACCTCATCTGTGTTTAATTGAGAAGAAAAACCTCTTACTACCTTTTGGGGTGATTTTTAAAAAGACTAAAAGTCAGAAAAGGGCCAGAGACACTGGATACCTACTGACATGACATCACAAAGACCTCATCTGTGTTTAATTGTGAAGAAAAAAACCTCTTACTGCCTTTTGGGGCGATCCTTAAACAGTCTAGGAGTCAGAAAAGGGCCAGAGACACTGGATACCTACTGACATGACATCACAAAGACCTCATCTGTGTTTAATTGTGAAGAAAAAAACCTCTTACTGCCTTTTGGGGCGATCCTTAAACAGTCTAGGAGTCAGAAAAGGGCCAGAGACACTGGATACCTACTGACATGACATCACAAAGACCTCATCTGTGTTTAATTGAGAAGAAAAACCTCTTACTGTCTTTTGAAGCGATCCTTAAACAGTCTAGGAGTCAGAAAAGGGCCAGAGACACTGGATGCCTACTGACATGACATCACAAAGACCTCATCTGTGTTTAATTGAGAAAAAAAACCTCTTACTGTCTTTTGAAGTGATCCTTAAAGAGTCTAGGAGTCAGAAAAGGGCCAGAGACACTGGATGCCTACTGACATGACATCACAAAGACCTCATCTGTGTTTAATTGAGAAGAAAAAAACCTCTTACTGCCTTTTGGGGCGATCCTTAAACAGTCTAGGAGTCAGAAAAGGGCCAGAGACACTGGATACCTAATGACATGACATCACAAAGACCTCATCTGTGTTTAATTGAGAAAAAACCCTGTAACTGTCTTTTGAAGTGATCCTTAAACAGTCTAGGAGTCAGAAAAGGGCCAGAGACACTGGATGCCTACTGACATGACATCACAAAGACCTCATCTGTGTTTAATTGTGAAGAAAAAAACCTCTTACTGCCTTTTGGGGCGATCCTTAAACAGTCTAGGAGTCAGAAAAGGGCCAGAGACACTGGATACCTACTGACATGACATCACAAAGACCTCATCTGTGTTTAATTGAGAAGAAAAAAACCTCTTACTGCCTTTTGGGGCGATCCTTAAACAGTCTAGGAGTCAGAAAAGGGCCAGAGACACTGGATGCCTACTAACATGACATCACAAAGACCTCATCTGTGTTTATTTGAGAAAAAAAACCACTTACTGTCTTTTGAAGTGATCCTTAAACAGTCTAGGAGTCAGAAAAGGGCCAGAGTCACTGGATGGCTAATGACATGACATCACAAAGACCTCATCTGTGTTTAATTGAGAAAAAAACCACTTACTGCCTTTTGGGGCGATCCTTAAACAGTCTAGGTGTCAGAAAAGGGCCAGAGACACTGCATGCCTACTGATATGACATCACAAAGACCTCCTCTGTGTTTAATTGAGAAAAAAAAACTCTTACTGTCTTTTGAAGCGATCCTTAAACAGTCTAGGAGTCAGAAAAGGGCCAGAGACACTGGATACCTACTGACATGACATCACAAAGACCTCATCTGTGTTTAATTGAGAAGAAAAACCTCTTACTACCTTTTGGGGTGATTTTTAAAAAGACTAAAAGTCAGAAAAGGGCCAGAGACACTGGATACCTACTGACATGACATCACAAAGACCTCATCTGTGTTTAATTGTGAAGAAAAAAACCTCTTACTGCCTTTTGGGGCGATCCTTAAACAGTCTAGGAGTCAGAAAAGGGCCAGAGACACTGGATACCTACTGACATGACATCACAAAGACCTCATCTGTGTTTAATTGTGAAGAAAAAAACCTCTTACTGCCTTTTGGGGCGATCCTTAAACAGTCTAGGAGTCAGAAAAGGGCCAGAGACACTGGATACCTACTGACATGACATCACAAAGACCTCATCTGTGTTTAATTGAGAAGAAAAACCTCTTACTGTCTTTTGAAGCGATCCTTAAACAGTCTAGGAGTCAGAAAAGGGCCAGAGACACTGGATGCCTACTGACATGACATCACAAAGACCTCATCTGTGTTTAATTGAGAAAAAAAACCTCTTACTGTCTTTTGAAGTGATCCTTAAAGAGTCTAGGAGTCGGAAAAGGGCCAGAGACACTGGATGCCTACTGACATGACATCACAAAGACCTCATCTGTGTTTAATTGAGAAGAAAAAAACCTCTTACTGCCTTTTGGGGCGATCCTTAAACAGTCTAGGAGTCAGAAAAGGGCCAGAGACACTGGATACCTACTGACATGACATCACAAAGACCTCATCTGTGTTTCATTGAGAAAAAACCCTCTTACTGTCTTTTGAAGTGATCCTTAAACAGTCTAGGAGTCAGAAAAGGGCCAGAGACACTGGATGGCTAATGACATGACATCACAAAGACCTCCTCTGTGTTTAATTGAGAAAAAAAACCTCTTACTGTCTTTTGAAGCGATCCTTAAACAGTCTAGGAGTCAGAAAAGGGCCAGAGACACTGGATACCTACTGACATGACATCACAAAGACCTCATCTGTGTTTAATTGAGAAGAAAAACCTCTTACTACCTTTTGGGGTGATTTTTAAAAAGACTAAAAGTCAGAAAAGGGCCAGAGACACTGGATACCTACTGACATGACATCACAAAGACCTCATCTGTGTTTAATTGTGAAGAAAAAAACCTCTTACTGCCTTTTGGGGCGATCCTTAAACAGTCTAGGAGTCAGAAAAGGGCCAGAGACACTGGATACCTACTGACATGACATCACAAAGACCTCATCTGTGTTTAATTGTGAAGAAAAAAACCTCTTACTGCCTTTTGGGGCGATCCTTAAACAGTCTAGGAGTCAGAAAAGGGCCAGAGACACTGGATACCTACTGACATGACATCACAAAGACCTCATCTGTGTTTAATTGTGAAGAAAAAAACCTCTTACTGCCTTTTGGGGCGATCCTTAAACAGTCTAGGAGTCAGAAAAGGGCCAGAGACACTGGATACCTACTGACATGACATCACAAAGACCTCATCTGTGTTTAATTGAGAAGAAAAACCTCTTACTGTCTTTTGAAGCGATCCTTAAACAGTCTAGGAGTCAGAAAAGGGCCAGAGACACTGGATGCCTACTGACATGACATCACAAAGACCTCATCTGTGTTTAATTGAGAAAAAAAACCTCTTACTGTCTTTTGAAGTGATCCTTAAAGAGTCTAGGAGTCGGAAAAGGGCCAGAGACACTGGATGCCTACTGACATGACATCACAAAGACCTCATCTGTGTTTAATTGAGAAGAAAAAAACCTCTTACTGCCTTTTGGGGCGATCCTTAAACAGTCTAGGAGTCAGAAAAGGGCCAGAGACACTGGATACCTACTGACATGACATCACAAAGACCTCATCTGTGTTTCATTGAGAAAAAACCCTCTTACTGTCTTTTGAAGTGATCCTTAAACAGTCTAGGAGTCAGAAAAGGGCCAGAGACACTGGATGGCTAATGACATGACATCACAAAGACCTCCTCTGTGTTTAATTGAGAAAAAAAACCTCTTACTGTCTTTTGAAGCGATCCTTAAACAGTCTAGGAGTCAGAAAAGGGCCAGAGACACTGGATACCTACTGACATGACATCACAAAGACCTCATCTGTGTTTAATTGAGAAGAAAAACCTCTTACTACCTTTTGGGGTGATTTTTAAAAAGACTAAAAGTCAGAAAAGGGCCAGAGACACTGGATACCTACTGACATGACATCACAAAGACCTCATCTGTGTTTAATTGTGAAGAAAAAAACCTCTTACTGCCTTTTGGGGCGATCCTTAAACAGTCTAGGAGTCAGAAAAGGGCCAGAGACACTGGATACCTACTGACATGACATCACAAAGACCTCATCTGTGTTTAATTGTGAAGAAAAAAACCTCTTACTGCCTTTTGGGGCGATCCTTAAACAGTCTAGGAGTCAGAAAAGGGCCAGAGACACTGGATACCTACTGACATGACATCACAAAGACCTCATCTGTGTTTAATTGAGAAGAAAAACCTCTTACTGTCTTTTGAAGCGATCCTTAAACAGTCTAGGAGTCAGAAAAGGGCCAGAGACACTGGATGCCTACTGACATGACATCACAAAGACCTCATCTGTGTTTAATTGAGAAAAAAAAACCTCTTACTGTCTTTTGAAGTGATCCTTAAAGAGTCTAGGAGTCAGAAAAGGGCCAGAGACACTGGATGCCTACTGACATGACATCACAAAGACCTCATCTGTGTTTAATTGAGAAGAAAAACCTCTTACTACCTTTTGGGGTGATTTTTAAAAAGACTAAAAGTCAGAAAAGGGCCAGAGACACTGGATACCTACTGACATGACATCACAAAGACCTCATCTGTGTTTAATTGTGAAGAAAAAAACCTCTTACTGCCTTTTGGGGCGATCCTTAAACAGTCTAGGAGTCAGAAAAGGGCCAGAGACACTGGATACCTACTGACATGACATCACAAAGACCTCATCTGTGTTTAATTGTGAAGAAAAAAACCTCTTACTGCCTTTTGGGGCGATCCTTAAACAGTCTAGGAGTCAGAAAAGGGCCAGAGACACTGGATACCTACTGACATGACATCACAAAGACCTCATCTGTGTTTAATTGAGAAGAAAAACCTCTTACTGTCTTTTGAAGCGATCCTTAAACAGTCTAGGAGTCAGAAAAGGGCCAGAGACACTGGATGCCTACTGACATGACATCACAAAGACCTCATCTGTGTTTAATTGAGAAAAAAAACCTCTTACTGTCTTTTGAAGTGATCCTTAAAGAGTCTAGGAGTCGGAAAAGGGCCAGAGACACTGGATGCCTACTGACATGACATCACAAAGACCTCATCTGTGTTTAATTGAGAAGAAAAAAACCTCTTACTGCCTTTTGGGGCGATCCTTAAACAGTCTAGGAGTCAGAAAAGGGCCAGAGACACTGGATACCTACTGACATGACATCACAAAGACCTCATCTGTGTTTCATTGAGAAAAAACCCTCTTACTGTCTTTTGAAGTGATCCTTAAACAGTCTAGGAGTCAGAAAAGGGCCAGAGACACTGGATGGCTAATGACATGACATCACAAAGACCTCCTCTGTGTTTAATTGAGAAAAAAAACCTCTTACTGTCTTTTGAAGCGATCCTTAAACAGTCTAGGAGTCAGAAAAGGGCCAGAGACACTGGATACCTACTGACATGACATCACAAAGACCTCATCTGTGTTTAATTGAGAAGAAAAACCTCTTACTACCTTTTGGGGTGATTTTTAAAAAGACTAAAAGTCAGAAAAGGGCCAGAGACACTGGATACCTACTGACATGACATCACAAAGACCTCATCTGTGTTTAATTGTGAAGAAAAAAACCTCTTACTGCCTTTTGGGGCGATCCTTAAACAGTCTAGGAGTCAGAAAAGGGCCAGAGACACTGGATACCTACTGACATGACATCACAAAGACCTCATCTGTGTTTAATTGTGAAGAAAAAAACCTCTTACTGCCTTTTGGGGCGATCCTTAAACAGTCTAGGAGTCAGAAAAGGGCCAGAGACACTGGATACCTACTGACATGACATCACAAAGACCTCATCTGTGTTTAATTGAGAAGAAAAACCTCTTACTGTCTTTTGAAGCGATCCTTAAACAGTCTAGGAGTCAGAAAAGGGCCAGAGACACTGGATGCCTACTGACATGACATCACAAAGACCTCATCTGTGTTTAATTGAGAAAAAAAAACCTCTTACTGTCTTTTGAAGTGATCCTTAAAGAGTCTAGGAGTCAGAAAAGGGCCAGAGACACTGGATGCCTACTGACATGACATCACAAAGACCTCATCTGTGTTTAATTGAGAAGAAAAAAACCTCTTACTGCCTTTTGGGGCGATCCTTAAACAGTCTAGGAGTCAGAAAAGGGCCAGAGACACTGGATACCTACTGACATGACATCACAAAGACCTCATCTGTGTTTAATTGAGAAGAAAAACCTCTTACTGTCTTTTGAAGCGATCCTTTAAGAGTCCAGGAGTCAGAAAAGGGCCAGAGACACTGGATGGCTAATGACATGACATCACAAAGACCTCATCTGTGTTTAATTGTGAAGAAAAAAACCTCTTACTGCCTTTTGGGGCGATCCTTAAACAGTCTAGGAGTCAGAAAAGGGCCAGAGACACTGGATGCCTACTAACATGACATCACAAAGACCTCATCTGTGTTTAATTGAGAAAAAAACCTCTTACTGTCTTTTGAAGCGATCCTTAAAGAGTCTAGGAGTCAGAAAAGGGCCAGAGACACTGGATGCCTACTGACATGACATCACAAAGACCTCATCTGTGTTTAATTGAGAAGAAAAACCTCTTACTACCTTTTGGGGTGATTTTTAAAAAGACTAAAAGTCAGAAAAGGGCCAGAGACACTGGATACCTACTGACATGACATCACAAAGACCTCATCTGTGTTTAATTGTGAAGAAAAAAACCTCTTACTGCCTTTTGGGGCAATCCTTAAACAGTCTAGGAGTCAGAAAAGGGCCAGAGACACTGGATACCTACTGACATGACATCACAAAGACCTCATCTGTGTTTAAGTGTGAAGAAAAAAACCTCTTACTGCCTTTTGCGGCGATCCTTAAACAGTCTAGGAGTCAGAAAAGGGCCAGAGACACTGGATACCTACTGACATGACATCACAAAGACCTCATCTGTGTTTAATTGAGAAGAAAAACCTCTTACTGTCTTTTGAAGCGATCCTTAAACAGTCTAGGAGTCAGAAAAGGGCCAGAGACACTGGATGGCTAATGACATGACATCACAAAGACCTCATCTGTGTTTAATTGAGAAAAAAACCTCTTACTGCCTTTTGGGGCGATCCTTAAACAGTCTAGGAGTCAGAAAAGGGCCAGAGACACTGCATGCCTACTGACATGACATCACAAAGACCTCATCTGTGTTTAATTGAGAAAAAAACCTCTTACTGTCTTTTGAAGCGATCCTTAAACAGTCTAGGAGTCAGAAAAGGGCCAGAGACACTGGATACCTACTGACATGACATCACAAAGACCTCATCTGTGTTTAATTGAGAAGAAAAACCTCTTACTACCTTTTGGGGCGATTTTTAAAAAGACTAAAAGTCAGAAAAGGGCCAGAGACACTGGATACCTACTGACATGACATCACAAAGACCTCATCTGTGTTTAATTGAGAAGAAAAACCTCTTACTACCTTTTGGGGCGATTTTTAAAAAGACTAAAAGTCAGAAAAGGGCCAGAGACACTGGATACCTACTGACATGACATCACAAAGACCTCATCTGTGTTTAATTGTGAAGAAAAAAACCTCTTACTGCCTTTTGGGGCGATCCTTAAACAGTCTAGGAGTCAGAAAAGGGCCAGAGACACTGGATACCTACTGACATGACATCACAAAGACCTCATCTGTGTTTAATTGTGAAGAAAAAAACCTCTTACTGCCTTTTGGGGCGATCCTTAAACAGTCTAGGAGTTAGAAAAGGGCCAGAGACACTGGATACCTACTGACATGACATCACAAAGACCTCATCTGTGTTTAATTGAGAAGAATAACCTCTTACTGTCTTTTGAAGCGATCCTTAAACAATCTAGGAGTCAGAAAAGGGCCAGAGACACTGGATGGCTAATGACATGACATCACAAAGACCTCATCTGTGTTTAATTGTGAAGAAAAAAACCTCTTACTGCCTTTTGGGGCGATCCTTAAACAGTCTAGGAGTCAGAAAAGGGCCAGAGACACTGGATGCCTACTGACATGACATCTCAAAGACCTCACCTGTGTTTAATTGAGAAAAAAACCTCTTACTGCCTTTTGGGGCGATCCTTAAACAGTCTAGGAGTCAGAAAAGGGCCAGAGACACTGGATGCCTACTGACATGACATCACAAAGACCTCATCTGTGTTTAATTGAGAAAAAAAACCTCTTACTGTCTTTTGAAGTGATCCTTAAAGAGTCTAGGAGTCAGAAAAGGGCCAGAGACACTGGATGCCTACTGACATGACATCACAAAGACCTCATCTGTGTTTAATTGAGAAGAAAAAAACCTCTTACTGCCTTTTGGGGCGATCCTTAAACAGTCTAGGAGTCAGAAAAGGGCCAGAGACACTGCATGCCTACTGACATGACATCACAAAGACCTCATCTGTGTTTAATTGAGAAAAAAACCTCTTACTGTCTTTTGAAGCGATCCTTAAACAGTCTAGGAGTCAGAAAAGGGCCAGAGACACTGGATACCTACTGACATGACATCACAAAGACCTCATCTGTGTTTAATTGAGAAGAAAAACCTCTTACTGTCTTTTGAAGCGATCCTTTAAGAGTCCAGGAGTCAGAAAAGGGCCAGAGACACTGGATGGCTAATGACATGACATCACAAAGACCTCATCTGTGTTTAATTGTGAAGAAAAAAACCTCTTACTGCCTTTTGGGGCGATCCTTAAACAGTCTAGGAGTCAGAAAAGGGCCAGAGACACTGGATGCCTACTAACATGACATCACAAAGACCTCATCTGTGTTTAATTGAGAAAAAAACCTCTTACTGTCTTTTGAAGCGATCCTTAAAGAGTCTAGGAGTCAGAAAAGGGCCAGAGACACTGGATGCCTACTGACATGACATCACAAAGACCTCATCTGTGTTTAATTGAGAAGAAAAACCTCTTACTACCTTTTGGGGTGATTTTTAAAAAGACTAAAAGTCAGAAAAGGGCCAGAGACACTGGATACCTACTGACATGACATCACAAAGACCTCATCTGTGTTTAATTGTGAAGAAAAAAACCTCTTACTGCCTTTTGGGGCAATCCTTAAACAGTCTAGGAGTCAGAAAAGGGCCAGAGACACTGGATACCTACTGACATGACATCACAAAGACCTCATCTGTGTTTAAGTGTGAAGAAAAAAACCTCTTACTGCCTTTTGCGGCGATCCTTAAACAGTCTAGGAGTCAGAAAAGGGCCAGAGACACTGGATACCTACTGACATGACATCACAAAGACCTCATCTGTGTTTAATTGAGAAGAAAAACCTCTTACTGTCTTTTGAAGCGATCCTTAAACAGTCTAGGAGTCAGAAAAGGGCCAGAGACACTGGATGGCTAATGACATGACATCACAAAGACCTCATCTGTGTTTAATTGAGAAAAAAACCTCTTACTGCCTTTTGGGGCGATCCTTAAACAGTCTAGGAGTCAGAAAAGGGCCAGAGACACTGCATGCCTACTGACATGACATCACAAAGACCTCATCTGTGTTTAATTGAGAAAAAAACCTCTTACTGTCTTTTGAAGCGATCCTTAAACAGTCTAGGAGTCAGAAAAGGGCCAGAGACACTGGATACCTACTGACATGACATCACAAAGACCTCATCTGTGTTTAATTGAGAAGAAAAACCTCTTACTACCTTTTAGGGCGATTTTTAAAAAGACTAAAAGTCAGAAAAGGGCCAGAGACACTGGATACCTACTGACATGACATCACAAAGACCTCATCTGTGTTTAATTGAGAAGAAAAACCTCTTACTACCTTTTGGGGCGATTTTTAAAAAGACTAAAAGTCAGAAAAGGGCCAGAGACACTGGATACCTACTGACATGACATCACAAAGACCTCATCTGTGTTTAATTGTGAAGAAAAAAACCTCTTACTGCCTTTTGGGGCGATCCTTAAACAGTCTAGGAGTCAGAAAAGGGCCAGAGACACTGGATACCTACTGACATGACATCACAAAGACCTCATCTGTGTTTAATTGTGAAGAAAAAAACCTCTTACTGCCTTTTGGGGCGATCCTTAAACAGTCTAGGAGTTAGAAAAGGGCCAGAGACACTGGATACCTACTGACATGACATCACAAAGACCTCATCTGTGTTTAATTGAGAAGAATAACCTCTTACTGTCTTTTGAAGCGATCCTTAAACAATCTAGGAGTCAGAAAAGGGCCAGAGACACTGGATGGCTAATGACATGACATCACAAAGACCTCATCTGTGTTTAATTGTGAAGAAAAAAACCTCTTACTGCCTTTTGGGGCGATCCTTAAACAGTCTAGGAGTCAGAAAAGGGCCAGAGACACTGGATGCCTACTGACATGACATCTCAAAGACCTCACCTGTGTTTAATTGAGAAAAAAACCTCTTACTGCCTTTTGGGGCGATCCTTAAACAGTCTAGGAGTCAGAAAAGGGCCAGAGACACTGGATGCCTACTGACATGACATCACAAAGACCTCATCTGTGTTTAATTGAGAAAAAAAACCTCTTACTGTCTTTTGAAGTGATCCTTAAAGAGTCTAGGAGTCAGAAAAGGGCCAGAGACACTGGATGCCTACTGACATGACATCACAAAGACCTCATCTGTGTTTAATTGAGAAGAAAAAAACCTCTTACTGCCTTTTGGGGCGATCCTTAAACAGTCTAGGAGTCAGAAAAGGGCCAGACACACTGCATGCCTACTGACATGACATCACAAAGACCTCATCTGTGTTTAATTGAGAAAAAAACCTCTTACTGTCTTTTGAAGCGATCCTTAAACAGTCTAGGAGTCAGAAAAGGGCCAGAGACACTGGATACCTACTGACATGACATCACAAAGACCTCATCTGTGTTTAATTGAGAAGAAAAACCTCTTACTACCTTTTGGGGCGATTTTTAAAAAGACTAAAAGTCAGAAAAGGGCCAGAGACACTGGATACCTACTGACATGACATCACAAAGACCTCATCTGTGTTTAATTGAGAAGAAAAACCTCTTACTACCTTTTGGGGCGATTTTTAAAAAGACTAAAAGTCAGAAAAGGGCCAGAGACACTGGATACCTACTGACATGACATCACAAAGACCTCATCTGTGTTTAATTGTGAAGAAAAAAACCTCTTACTGCCTTTTGGGGCGATCCTTAAACAGTCTAGGAGTCAGAAAAGGGCCAGAGACACTGGATACCTACTGACATGACATCACAAAGACCTCATCTGTGTTTAATTGTGAAGAAAAAAACCTCTTACTGCCTTTTGGGGCGATCCTTAAACAGTCTAGGAGTTAGAAAAGGGCCAGAGACACTGGATACCTACTGACATGACATCACAAAGACCTCATCTGTGTTTAATTGAGAAGAATAACCTCTTACTGTGTTTTGAAGCGATCCTTAAACAATCTAGGAGTCAGAAAAGGGCCAGAGACACTGGATGGCTAATGACATGACATCACAAAGACCTCATCTGTGTTTAATTGTGAAGAAAAAAACCTCTTACTGCCTTTTGGGGCGATCCTTAAACAGTCTAGGAGTCAGAAAAGGGCCAGAGACACTGGATGCCTACTGACATGACATCTCAAAGACCTCACCTGTGTTTAATTGAGAAAAAAACCTCTTACTGCCTTTTGGGGCGATCCTTAAACAGTCTAGGAGTCAGAAAAGGGCCAGAGACACTGGATGCCTACTGACATGACATCACAAAGACCTCATCTGTGTTTAATTGAGAAAAAAAACCTCTTACTGTCTTTTGAAGTGATCCTTAAAGAGTCTAGGAGTCAGAAAAGGGCCAGAGACACTGGATGCCTACTGACATGACATCACAAAGACCTCATCTGTGTTTAATTGAGAAGAAAAAAACCTCTTACTGCCTTTTGGGGCGATCCTTAAACAGTCTAGGAGTCAGAAAAGGGCCAGAGACACTGGATGCCTACTGACATGACATCACAAAGACCTCATCTGTGTTTAATTGAGAAGAAAAACCTCTTACTACCTTTTGGGGTGATTTTTAAAAAGACTAAAAGTCAGAAAAGGGCCAGAGACACTGGATACCTACTGACATGACATCACAAAGACGTCATCTGTGTTTAATTGTGAAGAAAAAAACCTCGTACTGCCTTTTGGGGCGATCCTTAAACAGTCTAGGAGTCAGAAAAGGGCCAGAGACACTGGATACCTACTGACATGACGTCACAAAGACCTCATCTGTGTTTAAGTGTGAAGAAAAAAACCTCTTACTGCCTTTTGCGGCGATCCTTAAACAGTCTAGGAGTCAGAAAAGGGCCAGAGACACTGGATACCTACTGACATGACATCACAAAGACCTCATCTGTGTTTAATTGAGAAGAAAAACCTCTTACTGTCTTTTGAAGCGATCCTTAAACAGTCTAGGAGTCAGAAAAGGGCCAGAGACACTGGATGGCTAATGACATGACATCACAAAGACCTCATCTGTGTTTAATTGAGAAAAAAACCTCTTACTGCCTTTTGGGGCGATCCTTAAACGGTCTAGGAGTCAGAAAAGGGCCAGAGACACTGCATGCCTACTGACATGACATCACAAAGACCTCATCTGTGTTTAATTGAGAAAAAAACCTCTTACTGTCTTTTGAAGCGATCCTTAAACAGTCTAGGAGTCAGAAAAGGGCCAGAGACACTGGATACCTACTGACATGACATCACAAAGACCTCATCTGTGTTTAATTGAGAAGAAAAACCTCTTACTACCTTTTGGGGCGATTTTTAAAAAGACTAAAAGTCAGAAAAGGGCCAGAGACACTGGATACCTACTGACATGACATCACAAAGACCTCATCTGTGTTTAATTGAGAAGAAAAACCTCTTACTACCTTTTGGGGCGATTTTTAAAAAGACTAAAAGTCAGAAAAGGGCCAGAGACACTGGATACCTACTGACATGACATCACAAAGACCTCATCTGTGTTTAATTGAGAAGAAAAACCTCTTACTACCTTTTGGGGCGATTTTTAAAAAGACTAAAAGTCAGAAAAGGGCCAGAGACACTGGATACCTACTGACATGACATCACAAAGACCTCATCTGTGTTTAATTGTGAAGAAAAAAACCTCTTACTGCCTTTTGGGGCGATCCTTAAACAGTCTAGGAGTCAGAAAAGGGCCAGAGACACTGGATACCTACTGACATGACATCACAAAGACCTCATCTGTGTTTAATTGTGAAGAAAAAAACCTCTTACTGCCTTTTGGGGCGATCCTTAAACAGTCTAGGAGTTAGAAAAGGGCCAGAGACACTGGATACCTACTGACATGACATCACAAAGACCTCATCTGTGTTTAATTGAGAAGAATAACCTCTTACTGTGTTTTGAAGCGATCCTTAAACAATCTAGGAGTCAGAAAAGGGCCAGAGACACTGGATGGCTAATGACATGACATCACAAAGACCTCATCTGTGTTTAATTGTGAAGAAAAAAACCTCTTACTGCCTTTTGGGGCGATCCTTAAACAGTCTAGGAGTCAGAAAAGGGCCAGAGACACTGGATGCCTACTGACATGACATCTCAAAGACCTCACCTGTGTTTAATTGAGAAAAAAACCTCTTACTGCCTTTTGGGGCGATCCTTAAACAGTCTAGGAGTCAGAAAAGGGCCAGAGACACTGGATGCCTACTGACATGACATCACAAAGACCTCATCTGTGTTTAATTGAGAAAAAAAACCTCTTACTGTCTTTTGAAGTGATCCTTAAAGAGTCTAGGAGTCAGAAAAGGGCCAGAGACACTGGATGCCTACTGACATGACATCACAAAGACCTCATCTGTGTTTAATTGAGAAGAAAAAAACCTCTTACTGCCTTTTGGGGCGATCCTTAAACAGTCTAGGAGTCAGAAAAGGGCCAGAGACACTGGATGCCTACTGACATGACATCACAAAGACCTCATCTGTGTTTAATTGAGAAGAAAAACCTCTTACTACCTTTTGGGGTGATTTTTAAAAAGACTAAAAGTCAGAAAAGGGCCAGAGACACTGGATACCTACTGACATGACATCACAAAGACGTCATCTGTGTTTAATTGTGAAGAAAAAAACCTCGTACTGCCTTTTGGGGCGATCCTTAAACAGTCTAGGAGTCAGAAAAGGGCCAGAGACACTGGATACCTACTGACATGACGTCACAAAGACCTCATCTGTGTTTAAGTGTGAAGAAAAAAACCTCTTACTGCCTTTTGCGGCGATCCTTAAACAGTCTAGGAGTCAGAAAAGGGCCAGAGACACTGGATACCTACTGACATGACATCACAAAGACCTCATCTGTGTTTAATTGAGAAGAAAAACCTCTTACTGTCTTTTGAAGCGATCCTTAAACAGTCTAGGAGTCAGAAAAGGGCCAGAGACACTGGATGGCTAATGACATGACATCACAAAGACCTCATCTGTGTTTAATTGAGAAAAAAACCTCTTACTGCCTTTTGGGGCGATCCTTAAACGGTCTAGGAGTCAGAAAAGGGCCAGAGACACTGCATGCCTACTGACATGACATCACAAAGACCTCATCTGTGTTTAATTGAGAAAAAAACCTCTTACTGTCTTTTGAAGCGATCCTTAAACAGTCTAGGAGTCAGAAAAGGGCCAGAGACACTGGATACCTACTGACATGACATCACAAAGACCTCATCTGTGTTTAATTGAGAAGAAAAACCTCTTACTACCTTTTGGGGCGATTTTTAAAAAGACTAAAAGTCAGAAAAGGGCCAGAGACACTGGATACCTACTGACATGACATCACAAAGACCTCATCTGTGTTTAATTGAGAAGAAAAACCTCTTACTACCTTTTGGGGCGATTTTTAAAAAGACTAAAAGTCAGAAAAGGGCCAGAGACACTGGATACCTACTGACATGACATCACAAAGACCTCATCTGTGTTTAATTGAGAAGAAAAACCTCTTACTACCTTTTGGGGCGATTTTTAAAAAGACTAAAAGTCAGAAAAGGGCCAGAGACACTGGATACCTACTGACATGACATCACAAAGACCTCATCTGTGTTTAATTGTGAAGAAAAAAACCTCTTACTGCCTTTTGGGGCGATCCTTAAACAGTCTAGGAGTCAGAAAAGGGCCAGAGACACTGGATACCTACTGACATGACATCACAAAGACCTCATCTGTGTTTAATTGTGAAGAAAAAAACCTCTTACTGCCTTTTGGGGCGATCCTTAAACAGTCTAGGAGTTAGAAATGGGCCAGAGACACTGGATACCTACTGACATGACATCACAAAGACCTCATCTGTGTTTAATTGAGAAGAATAACCTCTTACTGTCTTTTGAAGCGATCCTTAAACAATCTAGGAGTCAGAAAAGGGCCAGAGACACTGGATGGCTAATGACATGACATCACAAAGACCTCATCTGTGTTTAATTGTGAAGAAAAAAACCTCTTACTGCCTTTTGGGGCGATCCTTAAACAGTCTAGGAGTCAGAAAAGGGCCAGAGACACTGGATGCCTACTGACATGACATCTCAAAGACCTCACCTGTGTTTAATTGAGAAAAAAACCTCTTACTGCCTTTTGGGGCGATCCTTAAACAGTCTAGGAGTCAGAAAAGGAGTCATGACATCACAAAGACCTTAAGGATCGCTTCAAAAGACAGTAAGAGGTTTTTTTCTCAATTAAACTCATATGAGGTCATTGTGATGTCATGTCAGTAGGCCTCCAGTGTCTCTGGCCCTTTTCTGACTCCTAGACTTTTTAAAGATGGCCCAAAAGGCAGTAAGAGGTTTTTTTCTTCTCAATTAAACACAAAGACCTCATCTGTGTTTACTTGAGAAGAAAAACCTGTTACTGTCTTTTGAAGCGATCCTTAAACAGTCTAGGAGTCAGAAAAGGGCCAGAGACACTGGATACCTACTGACATGACATCACAAAGACCTCATCTGTGTTTAATTGAGAAGAAAAACCTCTTACTGCCTTTTGGGACGATCCTTAAACAGTCTAGGAGTCAGAAAAGGGCCAGAGACACTGGATGCCTACTGACATGACATCACAAAGACCTCATCTGTGTTTAATTGAGAAGAAAAAAACCTCTTACTGCCTTTTGGGGCGATCCTTAAACAGTCTAGGAGTCAGAAAAGGGCCAGAGACACTGGATGCCTACTGACATGACATCACAAACACCTCACCTTTGTTTTATTTAGAAGAAAAAAACCTCTTACTGCCTTTTGGGGCCATCTATAAACAGACTGAAAGTCAGAAAAGGGCCAGAGACACTGGATACCTACTAACATGACATCACAAAAACCTCACCTGTATTTAATTGAGAAGAAAAAAACCACTTACTGTCTTTTGAGGCGATCCTTAAACAGTCTAGGAGTCAGAAAAGGGCCAGAGACACTGGATGGCTAATGACATGACATCACAAAGACCTCATCTGTGTTTAATTGTGAAGAAAAAAACCTCTTATTGCCTTTTGGGGCGATCCTTAAACAGTCTAGGAGTCAGAAAAGGGCCAGAGACACTGGATGCCTACTAACATGACATCACAAAGACCTCATCTGTGTTTAATTGAGAAAAAAACCTCTTACTGCCTTTTGGGGCGATCCTTAAACAGTCTAGGAGTCAGAAAAGGGCCAGAGACACTGCATGCCTACTGACATGACATCACAAAGACCTCATCTGTGTTTAATTGAGAAGAAAAAAACCTCTTACTGCCTTTTGGGGCGATCTTTAAAAAGACTAAAAGTCAGAAAAGGGCCAGAGACACTGGATACCTACTGACATGACATCACAAAGACCTCATCTGTGTTTAATTGAGAAGAAAAACCTCTTACTGTCTTTTGAAGCGATCCTTAAACAGTCTAGGAGTCAGAAAAGGGCCAGAGACACTGGATACCTACTGAAATGACATCACAAAGACCTCATCTGTGTTTAATTGAGAAGAAAAACCTCTTACTGTCTTTTGAAGCGATCCTTAAACAGTCTAGGAGTCAGAAAAGGGCCAGAGACACTGGATGGCTAATGACATGACATCACAAAGACCTCATCTGTGTTTAATTGAGAAGAAAACCTCTTACTGTCTTTTAAAGCGATCCTTAAACAGTCTAGGAGTCAGAAAAGGGCCAGAGACACTGGATGCCTACTGACATGACATCACAAAGACCTCATCTGTGTTTAATTGAGAAAAAAACCTCTTACTGTCTTTTGAAGCGATCCTTAAACAGTCTAGGAGTCAGAAAAGGGCCAGAGACACTGGATGCCTACTGACATGACATCACAAAGACCTCATCTGTGTTTAATTGAGAAAAAAACCTCTTACTGTCTTTTGAAGCGATCCTTAAACAGTCTAGGAGTCAGAAAAGGGCGAGAGACACTGGAGGCCTACTGAGATGACATCACAAAGACCTCATCTGTGTTTAATTGAGAAGAAAACCTCTTACTGTCTTTTAAAGCGATCCTTAAACAGTCTAGGAGTCAGAAAAGGGCCAGAGACACTGGAGGCCTACTGACATGACATCACAAAGACCTCATCTGTGTTTAATTGAGAAAAAAACCTCTTACTGTCTTTTGAAGCGATCCTTAAACAGTCTAGGAGTCAGAAAAGGGCCAGAGACACTGGATACCTACTGACATGACATCACAAAGACCTCATCTGTGTTTAATTGAGAAGAAAAACCTCTTACTGCCTTTTGGGGCGATCCTTAAACAGTCTAGGAGTCAGAAAAGGGCCAGAGACACTGGATGCCTACTGACATGACATCACAAAGACCTCATCTGTGTTTAATTGAGAAGAAAAAAACCTCTTACTGCCTTTTGGGGCGATCCTTAAACAGTCTAGGAGTCAGAAAAGGGCCAGAGACACTGGATGCCTACTGACATGACATCACAAACACCTCACCTTTGTTTTATTTAGAAGAAAAAAACCTCTTACTGGCTTTGGGGCCATCTATAAACAGACTGAAAGTCAGAAAAGGGCCAGAGACACTGGATACCTACTAACATGACATCACAAAAACCTCACCTGTATTTAATTGAGAAGAAAAAAACCACTTACTGTCTTTTGAGGCGATCCTTAAACAGTCTAGGAGTCAGAAAAGGGCCAGAGACACTGGATGGCTAATGACATGACATCACAAAGACCTCATCTGTGTTTAATTGTGAAGAAAAAAACCTCTTATTGCCTTTTGGGGCGATCCTTAAACAGTCTAGGAGTCAGAAAAGGGCCAGAGACACTGGATGCCTACTAACATGACATCACAAAGACCTCATCTGTGTTTAATTGAGAAAAAAACCTCTTACTGCCTTTTGGGGCGATCCTTAAACAGTCTAGGAGTCAGAAAAGGGCCAGAGACACTGCATGCCTACTGACATGACATCACAAAGACCTCATCTGTGTTTAATTGAGAAGAAAAAAACCTCTTACTGCCTTTTGGGGCGATCTTTAAAAAGACTAAAAGTCAGAAAAGGGCCAGAGACACTGGATACCTACTGACATGACATCACAAAGACCTCATCTGTGTTTAATTGAGAAGAAAAACCTCTTACTGTCTTTTGAAGCGATCCTTAAACAGTCTAGGAGTCAGAAAAGGGCCAGAGACACTGGATACCTACTGAAATGACATCACAAAGACCTCATCTGTGTTTAATTGAGAAGAAAAACCTCTTACTGTCTTTTGAAGCGATCCTTAAACAGTCTAGGAGTCAGAAAAGGGCCAGAGACACTGGATGGCTAATGACATGACATCACAAAGACCTCATCTGTGTTTAATTGAGAAGAAAACCTCTTACTGTCTTTTAAAGCGATCCTTAAACAGTCTAGGAGTCAGAAAAGGGCCAGAGACACTGGATGCCTACTGACATGACATCACAAAGACCTCATCTGTGTTTAATTGAGAAAAAAACCTCTTACTGTCTTTTGAAGCGATCCTTAAACAGTCTAGGAGTCAGAAAAGGGCCAGAGACACTGGATGCCTACTGACATGACATCACAAAGACCTCATCTGTGTTTAATTGAGAAAAAAACCTCTTACTGTCTTTTGAAGCGATCCTTAAACAGTCTAGGAGTCAGAAAAGGGCGAGAGACACTGGAGGCCTACTGAGATGACATCACAAAGACCTCATCTGTGTTTAATTGAGAAGAAAACCTCTTACTGTCTTTTAAAGCGATCCTTAAACAGTCTAGGAGTCAGAAAAGGGCCAGAGACACTGGAGGCCTACTGACATGACATCACAAAGACCTCATCTGTGTTTAATTGAGAAAAAAACCTCTTACTGTCTTTTGAAGCGATCCTTAAACAGTCTAGGAGTCAGAAAAGGGCCAGAGACACTGGATACCTACTGACATGACATCACAAAGACCTCATCTGTGTTTAATTGAGAAGAAAAACCTCTTACTGCCTTTTGGGGCGATCCTTAAACAGTCTAGGAGTCAGAAAAGGGCCAGAGACACTGGATGCCTACTGACATGACATCACAAAGACCTCATCTGTGTTTAATTGAGAAGAAAAAAACCTCTTACTGCCTTTTGGGGCGATCCTTAAACAGTCTAGGAGTCAGAAAAGGGCCAGAGACACTGGATGCCTACTGACATGACATCACAAACACCTCACCTTTGTTTTATTTAGAAGAAAAAAACCTCTTACTGGCTTTGGGGCCATCTATAAACAGACTGAAAGTCAGAAAAGGGCCAGAGACACTGGATACCTACTAACATGACATCACAAAAACCTCACCTGTATTTAATTGAGAAGAAAAAAACCACTTACTGTCTTTTGAGGCGATCCTTAAACAGTCTAGGAGTCAGAAAAGGGCCAGAGACACTGGATGGCTAATGACATGACATCACAAAGACCTCATCTGTGTTTAATTGTGAAGAAAAAAACCTCTTATTGCCTTTTGGGGCGATCCTTAAACAGTCTAGGAGTCAGAAAAGGGCCAGAGACACTGGATGCCTACTAACATGACATCACAAAGACCTCATCTGTGTTTAATGGCCTGGCCATGGGGTAGAGACAACGCTAGTCGCCCTGACGGACGACCTCCGTCGCCAGTTGGACCGAGGCGGGTCGGCACTGCTGATATTATTAGACCTCTCAGCGGCGTTCGACACAGTCGATCACGAGCTTCTAGCTCGCCGCCTCATCGATGCTGGAATACAAGGGACAGCCCTTCAATGGCTGATCTCCTTCCTTCAGGATTGTGGACAGAGGGTTGCAATAGGAGAGAAAACATCAGACCGCTGGCAGCTTACTTGTGGAGTCCCACAAGGAGCGGTCCTCTCTCCTATCCTATTTAACATCTTCATGCGCCCTCTCGCACAACTGGTACGGAAGTTTGGGCTGGGTTGCCACCAATATGCAGATGACACCCAGCTCTTCCTCCTGATGGATGGCCGCCCTGACTCTCCCCCAGAAGCATTAGCCAGCTGCCTGGAAGCAGTGACGAGATGGCTCAAGCAGAGTCGTCTGAAGCTCAATCCTTCAAAGACGGAGGTCCTGTGGCTGGGTAGGAAGGGGCCATGTGAGGAAGCGCGCCTGCCTACCCTGGATGGCGTGCAGCTCTCTACGGCTCACTCCGCCAGGAACCTAGGCGTGATTCTGGACGCCTCCCTCACAATGGAGGCCCAGATCACAAAGGTAGCGCGGCTGGCATTTTACCATCTCCGCCAAGCCAAACTACTAGCGCCCTACCTGGCCCCGGAACATCTAGCCACAGTGATCCATGCGACGGTCACCTCTAGACTGGACTTTTGTAACTCGCTCTACGCAGGCCTGCCCTCAGCCCTGACCCGGAAACTACAACTGGTTCAAAATGCAGCAGCCAGGATCCTCACAGCAACACCGTGGAGGTCTCATATCCGGCCTATTCTCCACCAGCTGCAATGGTTACCAGTTGAATTCCGGATCAGACTAAAGGTTCTGGTTATTACCTTCAAGGCCATACGCGGTCAGGGCCCAGTGTACCTGAGGGACCGCCTCCCCGCCTATGCCCCCAAAAGAGCTCTACGCTCTACTGCCTCCAATCAGCTAAGGATCCCTGGCCCTAAAGAAGTCCGTCTGGTCTCGACCAGGGCCAGAGCATTCTCTGTTCTGGCCCCTACCTGGTGGAACGAGCTCCCAGAAGAGATCAGGGCCCTGACGGAGCTTAAACAGTTCCGCAGGGCCTGCAAAAAGGAGCTCCTCCACCAGGCATTTGGCTGAGACCAGACATAATCAACAGCGACCAAGGGCCCCTGCTCCCCCCCCACCCCCCCCTCAGAATTCAATAAATAAACCACCCCCCTCAGAATCCCATCAATAAGCCCTGGACCTGTTTGTAGTACTATATTGTTATACCGTTATATTGTGCTGTTATTTTGGTTACAATTATTAGTTATCAGTTATACATGTTAGACTGTTTTATGTATTGTTCTCTGTTATGATGTAAACCGCCCTGAGCCTCCGGGGAGGGCGGTATATAAGTATGATAAATAAATAAATAAATAAATAATTGAGAAAAAAAACCTCTTACTGCCTTTTGGGGCGATCCTTAAACAGTCTAGGAGTCAGGAAAGGGCCAGAGACACTGCATTCCTACTGACATGACATCACAAAGACCTCATCTGTGTTTAATTGAGAAAAATACCTCTTACTGCCTTTTGGGGCGATCCTTAAACAGTCTAGGAGTCAGAAAAGGGCCAGAGACACTGGATGCCTACTGACATGACATCACAAAGACCTCATCTGTGTTTAATTGAGAAGAAAAAAACCTCTTACTGCCTTTTGGGGCGATCTTTAAAAAGACTAAAAGTCAGAAAAGGGCCAGAGACACTGGATACCTACTGACATGACATCACAAAGACCTCATCTGTGTTTAATTGAGAAGAAAAACCTCTTACTGTCTTTTGAAGCGATCCTTAAACAGTCTAGGAGTCAGAAAAGGGCCAGAGACACTGGATACCTACTGAAATGACATCACAAAGACCTCATCTGTGTTTAATTGAGAAGAAAAACCTCTTACTGTCTTTTGAAGCGATCCTTAAACAGTCTAGGAGTCAGAAAAGGGCCAGAGACACTGGATGGCTAATGACATGACATCACAAAGACCTCATCTGTGTTTAATTGTGAAGAAAAAAACCTCTTACTGCCTTCAGGGGCGATCCTTAAACAGTCTAGGTGTCAGAAAAGGGCCAGAGACACTGGATGCCTACTGACATGACATCACAAAGACCTCATCTCTGTTTAATTGAGAAGAAAAAAACCTCTTGCTGCCTTTTGGGGCGATCTTTAAAAAGACTAAAAGTCAGAAAAGGGCCAGAGACACTGGATACCTACTGACATGACATCACAAAGACCTCATCTGTGTTTAATTGAGAAGAAAAACCTCTTACTGTCTTTTGAAGCGATCCTTAAACAGTCTAGGAGTCAGAAAAGGGCCAGAGACACTGGATACCTACTGAAATGACATCACAAAGACCTCATCTGTGTTTAATTGAGAAGAAAAACCTCTTACTGTCTTTTGAAGCGATCCTTAAACAGTCTAGGAGTCAGAAAAGGGCCAGAGACACTGGATGGCTAATGACATGACATCACAAAGACCTCATCTGTGTTTAATTGTGAAGAAAAAAACCTCTTACTGCCTTCAGGGGCGATCCTTAAACAGTCTAGGTGTCAGAAAAGGGCCAGAGACACTGGATGCCTACTGACATGACATCACAAAGACCTCATCTCTGTTTAATTGAGAAGAAAAAAACCTCTTGCTGCCTTTTGGGGCGATCTTTAAACAGACTAAAAGTCAGAAAAGGGCGAGAGACACTGGATACCTACTGACATGACATCACAAAGACTTCATCTGTGTTTAATTGAGAAAAAAACCTCTTACTGTCTTTTGAAGCGATCCTTAAACAGTCTAGGAGTCAGAAAAGGGCGAGAGACACTGGAGGCCTACTGAGATGACATCACAAAGACCTCATCTGTGTTTAATTGAGAAGAAAACCTCTTACTGTCTTTTAAAGCGATCCTTAAACAGTCTAGGAGTCAGAAAAGGGCCAGAGACACTGGAGGCCTACTGACATGACATCACAAAGACCTCATCTGTGTTTAATTGAGAAAAAAACCTCTAACTGTCTTTTGAAGCGATCCTTAAACAGTCTAGGAATCAGAAAAGGGCCAGAGACACTGGATGCCTACTGACATGACATCACAAAGACCTCATCTGTGTTTAATTGAGAAAAAAACCTCTTACTGCCTTTTGGGGCGATCCTTAAACAGTCTAGGAGTCAGAAAAGGGCCAGAGACACTGGATGCCTACTGACATGACATCACAAACACCTCACCTTTGTTTTATTTAGAAGAAAAAACCTCTTACTGGCTTTGGGGCCATCTATAAACAGACTGAAAGTCAGAAAAGGGCCAGAGACACTGGATACCTACTGACATGACATCACAAAGACCTCATCTGTGTTTAATTGAGAAGAAAAACCTCTTACTGTCTTTTGAAGCGATCCTTAAACAGTCTAGGAGTCAGAAAAGGGCCAGAGACACTGGATACCTACTGAAATGACATCACAAAGACCTTATCTGTGTTTAATTGAGAAGAAAAACCTCTTATTGTCTTTTGAAGCGATCCTTAAACAGTCTAGGAGTCAGAAAAGGGCCAGAGACACTGGATGGCTAATGACATGACATCACAAAGACCTCATCTTTGTTTAATTGTGAAGAAAAAAACCTCTTACTGCCTTCAGGGGCGATCCTTAAACAGTCTAGGTGTCAGAAAAGGGCCAGAGACACTGGATGCCTACTGACATGACATCACAAAGACCTCATCTCTGTTTAATTGAGAAGAAAAAAACCTCTTGCTGCCTTTTGGGGCGATCTTTAAACAGACTAAAAGTCAGAAAAGGGCGAGAGACACTGGATACCTACTGACATGACATCACAAAGACCTCATCTGTGTTTAATTGAGAAAAAAACCTCTTACTGTCTTTTGAAGCGATCCTTAAACAGTCTAGGAATCAGAAAAGGTCCAGAGACACTGGATGCCTACTGACATGACATCACAAAGACCTCATCTGTGTTTAATTGAGAAGAAAAAAACCTATTACTGCCTTTTGGGGCGATCCTTAAAAAGTCTAGGAGTCAGAAAAGGGCCAGAGACACTGGATGCCTACTGACATGACATCACAAACACCTCACCTTTGTTTTATTTAGAAGAAAAAACCTCTTACTGGCTTTGGGGCCATCTATAAACAGACTGAAAGTCAGAAAAGGGCCAGAGACACTGGATACCTACTGACATGACATCACAAAAACCTCACCTGTGTTTAATTGAGAAGAAAAAAACCACTTACTGTCTTTTGAGGCGATCCTTAAACAGTCTAGGAGTCAGAAAAGGGCCAGAGACACTGGATGGCTAATGACATGACATCACAAAGACCTCATCTATGTTTAATTGTCAAGAAAATACCTCTTACTGCCTTTTGGGGCGATCCTTAAACAGTCTAGGAGTCAGAAAAGGGCCAGAGACACTGGATGCCTACTGACATGACATCACAAAGACCTCATCTGTGTTTAATTGAGAAAAAAAACCTCTTACTGCCTTTTGGGGCGATCCTTAAACAGTCTAGGAGTCAGAAAAGGGCCAGAGACACTGCATGCCTACTGACATGACATCACAAAGACCTCATCTGTGTTTAATTGAGAAAAAGACCTCTTACTGCCTTTTGGGGCGATCCTTAAACACTCTAGGAGTCAGAAAAGGGCCAGAGACACTGGATGCCTACTGACATGACATCACAAACACCTCACCTTTGTTTTATTTAGAAGAAAAAAACCTCTTACTGGCTTTGGGGCCATCTATAAACAGACTGAAAGTCAGAAAAGGGCCAGAGACACTGGATACCTACTGACATGACATCACAAAAACCTCACCTGTGTTTAATTGAGAAGAAAAAAACCACTTACTGTCTTTTGAGGCGATCCTTAAACAGTCTAGGAGTCAGAAAAGGGCCAGAGACACTGGATACCTACTGACATGACATCACAAAAACCTCACCTGTGTTTAATTGAGAAGAAAAACTTCTTACTGTCTTTTGAAGCGATCCTTAAACAGTCTAGGAGTCAGAAAAGGGCCAGAGACACTGGATACCTACTGAAATGACATCACAAAGACCTCATCTGTGTTTAATTGAGAAGAAAAACCTCTGTCTTTTGAAGCGATCCTTAAACAGTCTAGGAGTCAGAAAAGGGCCAGAGACACTGGAGGCCTACTGACATGACATCACAAAGACCTCATCTGTGTTTAATTGAGAAGAAAAACCTCTTACTGTCTTTTGAAGCGATCCTTAAACAGTCTAGGAGTCAGAAAAGGGCCAGAGACACTGGATGCCTACTGACATGACATCACAAACACCTCACCTTTGTTTTATTTAGAAGAAAAAAACCTCTTACTGGCTTTGGGGCCATCTATAAACAGACTGAAAGTCAGAAAAGGGCCAGAGACACTGGATACCTACTAACATGACATCACAAAAACCTCACCTGTATTTAATTGAGAAGAAAAAAACCACTTACTGTCTTTTGAGGCGATCCTTAAACAGTCTAGGAGTCAGAAAAGGGCCAGAGACACTGGATGGCTAATGACATGACATCACAAAGACCTCATCTGTGTTTAATTGTGAAGAAAAAAACCTCTTATTGCCTTTTGGGGCGATCCTTAAACAGTCTAGGAGTCAGAAAAGGGCCAGAGACACTGGATGCCTACTAACATGACATCACAAAGACCTCATCTGTGTTTAATTGAGAAAAAAACCTCTTACTGCCTTTTGGGGCGATCCTTAAACAGTCTAGGAGTCAGAAAAGGGCCAGAGACACTGCATGCCTACTGACATGACATCACAAAGACCTCATCTGTGTTTAATTGAGAATAAAAACCTCTTACTGTCTTTTAAAGCGATCCTTAAACAGTCTAGGAGTCAGAAAAGGGCCAGAGACACTGGAGGCCTACTGACATGACATCACAAAGACCTCATCTGTGTTTAATTGAGAAAAAAACCTCTTACTGTCTTTTGAAGCGATCCTTAAACAGTCTAGGAATCAGAAAAGGTCCAGAGACACTGGATGCCTACTGACATGACATCACAAAGACCTCATCTGTGTTTAATTGAGAAAAAACCTCTTACTGCCTTTTGGGGCGATCCTTAAACAGTCTAGGAGTCAAAAAAGGGCCAGAGACACTGGATGCCTACTGACATGACATCACAAAGACCTCATCTGTGTTTAATTGAGAAGAAAAAAACCTCTTACTGCCTTTTGGGGCGATCTTTAAAAAGACTAAAAGTCAGAAAAGGGCCAGAGACACTGGATACCTACTGACATGACATCACAAAGACCTCATCTGTGTTTAATTGAGAATAAAAACCTCTTACTGTCTTTTGAAGCGATCCTTAAACAGTCTAGGAGTCAGAAAAGGGCCAGAGACACTGGATACCTACTGAAATGACATCACAAAGACCTCATCTGTGTTTAATTGAGAAGAAAAACCTCTTACTGTCTTTTGAAGCGATCCTTAAACAGTCTAGGAGTCAGAAAAGGGCCAGAGACACTGGATGGCTACTGACATGACATCACAAAGACCTCATCTGTGTTTAATTGAGAAGAAAAACCTCTTACTACCTTTTGGGGCGATTTTTAAAAAGACTAAAAGTCAGAAAAGGGCCAGAGACACTGGATACCTACTGACATGACATCACAAAGACCTCATCTGTGTTTAATTGTGAAGAAAAAAACCTCTTACTGCCTTCAGGGGCGATCCTTAAACAGTCTAGGTGTCAGAAAAGGGCCAGAGACACTGGATGCCTACTGACATGACATCACAAAGACCTCATCTCTGTTTAATTGAGAAGAAAAAAACATCTTGCTGCCTTTTGGGGCGATCTTTAAACAGACTAAAAGTCAGAAAAGGGCGAGAGACACTGGATACCTACTGACATGATATCACAAAGACCTCATCTGTGTTTAATTGAGAAAAAAACCTCTTACTGTCTTTTGAAGCGATCCTTAAACAGTCTAGGAGTCAGAAAAGGGCCAGAGACACTGGAGGCCTACTGAGATGACATCACAAAGACCTCATCTGTGTTTAATTGAGAAAAAAACCTCTTACTGTCTTTTAAAGCGATCCTTAAACAGTCTAGGAGTCAGAAAAGGGCCAGAGACACTGGAGGCCTACTGACATGACATCACAAAGACCTCATCTGTGTTTAATTGAGAAAAAAACCTCTTACTGTCTTTTGAAGCGATCCTTAAACAGTCTAGGAATCAGAAAAGGGCCAGAGACACTGGAGGCCTACTGAGATGACATCACAAAGACCTCATCTGTGTTTAATTGAGAAAAAAACCTCTTACTGTCTTTTAAAGCGTTCCTTAAACAGTCTAGGAGTCAGAAAAGGGCCAGAGACACTGGAGGCCTACTGAGATGACATCACAAAGACCTCATCTGTGTTTAATTGAGAAAAAAACCTCTTACTGTCTTTTAAAGCGATCCTTAAACAGTCTAGGAGTCAGAAAAGGGCCAGAGACACTGGAGGCCTACTGACATGACATCACAAAGACCTCATCTGTGTTTAATTGAGAAAAAAACCTCTTACTGTCTTTTGAAGCGATCCTTAAACAGTCTAGGAGTCAGAAAAGGGCCAGAGACACTGGAGGCCTACTGACATGACATCACAAAGACCTCATCTGTGTTTAATTGAGAAAAAAACCTCTTACTGTCTTTTGAAGCGATCCTTAAACAGTCTAGGAGTCAGAAAAGGGCCAGAGACACTGGAGGCCTACTGAGATGACATCACAAACACCTCATCTGTGTTTAATTGAGAAAAAAACCTCTTACTGTCTTTTAAAGCGATCCTTAAACAGTCTAGGAGTCAGAAAAGGGCCAGAGACACTGGAGGCCTACTGACATGACATCACAAAGACCTCATCTGTGTTTAATTGAGAAGAAAAAAACCTCTTACTGCCTTTTGGGGCGATCCTTAAACAGTCTAGGAGTCAGAAAAGGGCCAGAGACACTGGATGCCTACTGACATGACATCACAAACACCTCACCTTTGTTTTATTTAGAAGAAAAAACAAAAAACTGGCTTTGGGGCCATCTATAAACAGACTGAAAGTCAGAAAAGGGCCAGAGACACTGGATACCTACTGACATGACATCACAAAAACCTCACCTGTGTTTAATTGAGAAGAAAAAAACCACTTACTGTCTTTTGAGGCGATCCTTAAACAGTCTAGGAGTCAGAAAAGGGCCAGAGACACTGGATGGCTAATGACATGACATCACAAAGACCTCATCTGTGTTTAATTGTCAAGAAAATACCTCTTACTGCCTTTTGGGGCGATCCTTAAACAGTCTAGGAGTCAGAAAAGGGCCAGAGACACTGGATGCCTACTGACATGACATCACAAAGACCTCATCTGTGTTTAATTGAGAAAAAAAACCTCTTACTGCCTTTTGGGGCGATCCTTAAACAGTCTAGGAGTCAGAAAAGGGCCAGAGACACTGCATGCCTACTGACATGACATCACAAAGACCTCATCTGTGTTTAATTGAGAAAAAGACCTCTTACTGCCTTTTGGGGCGATCCTTAAACACTCTAGGAGTCAGAAAAGGGCCAGAGACACTGGATGCCTACTGACATGACATCACAAACACCTCACCTTTGTTTTATTTAGAAGAAAAAAACCTCTTACTGGCTTTGGGGCCATCTATAAACAGACTGAAAGTCAGAAAAGGGCCAGAGACACTGGATACCTACTGACATGACATCACAAAAACCTCACCTGTGTTTAATTGAGAAGAAAAAAACCACTTACTGTCTTTTGAGGTGATCCTTAAACAGTCTAGGAGTCAGAAAAGGGCCAGAGACACTGGATACCTACTGACATGACATCACAAAAACCTCACCTGTGTTTAATTGAGAAGAAAAACTTCTTACTGTCTTTTGAAGCGATCCTTAAACAGTCTAGGAGTCAGAAAAGGGCCAGAGACACTGGATACCTACTGAAATGACATCACAAAGACCTCATCTGTGTTTAATTGAGAAGAAAAACCTCTTACTGTCTTTTGAAGCGATCCTTAAACAGTCTAGGAGTCAGAAAAGGGCCAGAGACATTGGATGGCTAATGACATGACATCACAAAGACTTCATCTGTGTTTAATTGTGAAGAAAAAAACCTCTTACTGCCTTTTGGGGCGATCCTTAAACAGTCTAGGAGTCAGAAAAGGGCCAGAGACACTGGATACCTACTGACATGACATCACAAAGACCTCATCTGTGTTTAATTGAGAAGAAAAACGTCTTACTGTCTTTTGAAGCGATCCTTAAACAGTCTAGGAGTCAGAAAAGGGCCAGAGACACTGGATGCCTAATGACATGACATCACAAAGACCTCATCTGTGTTTAATGGAGAAGAAAAAAACCTCTTACTGCCTTTTGGGGCGATCCTTAAACAGTCTAGGAGTCAGAAAAGGGCCAGAGACACTGGATGCCTACTGACATGACATCACAAACACCTCACCTTTGTTTTATTTAGAAGAAAAAAACCTCTTACTGGCTTTGGGGCCATCTATAAACAGACTGAAAGTCAGAAAAGGGCCAGAGACACTGGATACCTACTGACATGACATCACAAAAACCTCACCTGTGTTTAATTGAGAAGAAAAAAACCATTTACTGTCTTTTGAGGCGATCCTTAAACAGTCTAGGAGTCAGAAAAGGGCCAGAGACACTGGATGCCTACTGACATGACATCACAAAGACCTCATCTGTGTTTAATTGAGAAAAAAAACCTCTTACTGCCTTTTGGGGCGATCCTTAAACAGTCTAGGAGTCAGAAAAGGGCCAGAGGCACTGCATGCCTACTGACATGACATCACAAAGACCTCATCTGTGTTTAATTGAGAAAAAGACCTCTTACTGCCTTTTGGGGCGATCCTTAAACAGTCTAGGAGTCAGAAAAGGGCCAGAGACACTGCATGCCTACTGACATGACATCACAAAGACCTCATCTGTGTTTAATTGAGAAGAAAAACCTCTTACTGTCTTTTGAAGCGATCCTTAAACAGTCTAGGAGTCAGAAAAGGGCCAGAGACACTGGATACCTACTGAAATGACATCACAAAGACCTCATCTGTGTTTAATTGAGAAGAAAAACCTCTTACTGTCTTTTGAAGCGATCCTTAAACAGTCTAGGAGTCAGAAAAGGGCCAGAGACACTGGATGGCTAATGACATGACATCACAAACACCTCACCTTTGTTTTATTTAGAAGAAAAAACCTCTTACTGGCTTTGGGGCCATCTATAAACAGACTGAAAGTCAGAAAAGGGCCAGAGACACTGGATACCTACTGACATGACATCACAAAGACCTCATCTGTGTTTAATTGAGAAGAAAAACCTCTTACTGTCTTTTGAAGCGATCCTTAAACAGTCTAGGAGTCAGAAAAGGGCCAGAGACACTGGATACCTACTGAAATGACATCACAAAGACCTCATCTGTGTTTAATTGAGAAGAAAAACCTCTTACTGTCTTTTGAAGCGATCCTTAAACAGTCTAGGAGTCAGAAAAGGGCCAGAGACACTGGATGGCTAATGACATGACATCACAAAGACCTCATCTGTGTTTAATTGTCAAGAAAATACCTCTTACTGCCTTTTGGGGCGATCCTTAAACAGTCTAGGAGTCAGAAAAGGGCCAGAGACACTGGATGCCTACTGACATGACATCACAAAGACCTCATCTGTGTTTAATTGAGAAAAAAAACCTCTTACTGCCTTTTGGGGCGATCCTTAAACAGTCTAGGAGTCAGAAAAGGGCCAGAGACACTGCATGCCTACTGACATGACATCACAAAGACCTCATCTGTGTTTAATTGAGAAAAAGACCTCTTACTGCCTTTTGGGGCGATCCTTAAACACTCTAGGAGTCAGAAAAGGGCCAGAGACACTGGATGCCTACTGACATGACATCACAAACACCTCACCTTTGTTTTATTTAGAAGAAAAAAACCTCTTACTGGCTTTGGGGCCATCTATAAACAGACTGAAAGTCAGAAAAGGGCCAGAGACACTGGATACCTACTGACATGACATCACAAAAACCTCACCTGTGTTTAATTGAGAAGAAAAACTTCTTACTGTCTTTTGAAGCGATCCTTAAACAGTCTAGGAGTCAGAAAAGGGCCAGAGACACTGGATACCTACTGAAATGACATCACAAAGACCTCATCTGTGTTTAATTGAGAAGAAAAACCTCTTTCTTTTGAAGCGATCCTTAAAGAGTCTAGGAGTCAGAAAAGGGCCAGAGACACTGGAGGCCTACTGACATGACATCACAAAGACCTCATCTGTGTTTAATTGAGAAGAAAAACCTCTTACTGTCTTTTGAAGCGATCCTTAAACAGTCTAGGAGTCAGAAAAGGGCCAGAGACATTGGATGGCTAATGACATGACATCACAAAGACCTCATCTGTGTTTAATTGTGAAGAAAAAAACCTCTTACTGCCTTTTGGGGCGATCCTTAAACAGTCTAGGAGTCAGAAAAGGGCCAGAGACACTGGATACCTACTGACATGACATCACAAAGACCTCATCTGTGTTTAATTGTGAAGAAAAAAACCTCTTACTGCCTTTTGGGGCGATCCTTAAACAGTCTAGGAGTCAGAAAAGGGCCAGAGACACTGGATACCTACTGACATGACATCACAAAGACCTCATCTGTGTTTAATTGAGAAAAAAACCTCTTACTGTCTTTTGAAGCGATCCTTAAACAGTCTAGGAGTCAGAAAAGGTCCAGAGACACTGGATGCCTACTGACATGACATCACAAAGACCTCATCTGTGTTTAATTGAGAAGAAAAAAACCTCTTACTGCCTTTTGGGGCGATCTTTAAACAGACTAAAAGTCAGAAAAGGGCCAGAGACACTGGATACCTACTGACATGACATCACAAAGACCTCATCTGTGTTTAATTGAGAAGAAAAACGTCTTACTGTCTTTTGAAGCGATCCTTAAACAGTCTAGGAGTCAGAAAAGGGCCAGAGACACTGGATGCCTAATGACATGACATCACAAAGACCTCATCTGTGTTTAATGGAGAAGAAAAAAACCTCTTACTGCCTTTTGGGGCGATCCTTAAACAGTCTAGGAGTCAGAAAAGGGCCAGAGACACTGGATGCCTACTGACATGACATCACAAACACCTCACCTTTGTTTTATTTAGAAGAAAAAAACCTCTTACTGGCTTTGGGGCCATCTATAAACAGACTGAAAGTCAGAAAAGGGCCAGAGACACTGGATACCTACTGACATGACATCACAAAAACCTCACCTGTGTTTAATTGAGAAGAAAAAAACCACTTACTGTCTTTTGAGGCGATCCTTAAACAGTCTAGGAGTCAGAAAAGGGCCAGAGACACTGGATGGCTAATGACATGACATTACAAAGACCTCATCTGTGTTTAATTGTCAAGAAAAAAACCTCTTACTGCCTTTTGGGGCGATCCTTAAACAGTCTAGGAGTCAGAAAAGGGCCAGAGACACTGGATGCCTACTGACATGACATCACAAAGACCTCATCTGTGTTTAATTGAGAAAAAAAACCTCTTACTGCCTTTTGGGGCGATCCTTAAACAGTCTAGGAGTCAGAAAAGGGCCAGAGGCACTGCATGCCTACTTACATGACATCACAAAGACCTCATCTGTGTTTAATTGAGAAAAAGACCTCTTACTGCCTTTTGGGGCGATCCTTAAACAGTCTAGGAGTCAGAAAAGGGCCAGAGACACTGCATGCCTACTGACATGACATCACAAAGACCTCATCTGTGTTTAATTGAGAAGAAAAACCTCTTACTGTCTTTTGAAGCGATCCTTAAACAGTCTAGGAGTCAGAAAAGGGCCAGAGACACTGGATACCTACTGAAATGACATCACAAAGACCTCATCTGTGTTTAATTGAGAAGAAAAACCTCTTACTGTCTTTTGAAGCGATCCTTAAACAGTCTAGGAGTCAGAAAAGGGCCGGAGACACTGGATGGCTAATGACATGACATCACAAAGACCTCATCTGTGTTTAATTGAGAAGAAAACCTCTTACTGTCTTTTAAAGCGATCCTTAAACAGTCTAGGAGTCAGAAAAGGGCCAGAGACACTGGAGGCCTACTGACATGACATCACAAAGACCTCATCTGTGTTTAATTGGGAAAAAAACCTCTTACTGTCTTTTGAAGCGATCCTTAAACAGTCTAGGAATCAGAAAACGTCCAGAGACACTGGATGCCTACTGACATGACATCACAAAGACCTCATCTGTGTTTAATTGAGAAGAAAAAAACCTCTTACTGCCTTTTGGGGCGATCCTTAAACAGTCTAGGAGTCAGAAAAGGGCCAGAGACACTGGATGCCTACTGACATGACATCACAAACACCTCACCTTTGTTTTATTTAGAAGAAAAAACCTCTTACTGGCTTTGGGGCCATCTATAAACAAACTGAAAGTCAGAAAAGGGCCAGAGACACTGGATACCTACTGACATGACATCACAAAAACCTCACCTGTGTTTAATTGAGAAGAAAAAAACCACTTACTGTCTTTTGAGGCGATCCTTAAACAGTCTAGGAGTCAGAAAAGGGCCAGAGACACTGGATGGCTAATGACATGACATCACAAAGACCTCATCTGTGTTTAATTGTCAAGAAAATACCTCTTATTGCCTTTTGGGGCGATCCTTAAATAGTCTAGGAGTCAGAAAAGGGCCAGAGACACTGGATGCCTACTGACATGACATCACAAAGACCTCATCTGTGTTTAATTGAGAAAAAAAACCTCTTACTGCCTTTTGGGGCGATCCTTAAACAGTCTAGGAGTCAGAAAAGGGCCAGAGACACTGCATGCCTACTGACATGACATCACAAAGACCTAATCTGTGTTTAATTGAGAAAAAGACCTCTTACTGCCTTTTGGGGCGATCCTTAAACAGTCTAGGAGTCAGAAAAGGGCCAGAGACACTGGATGCCTACTGACATGACATCACAAACACCTCACCTTTGTTTTATTTAGAAGAAAAAAACCTCTTACTGGCTTTGGGGCCATCTATAAACAGACTGAAAGTCAGAAAAGGGCCAGAGACACTGGATACCTACTGACATGACATCACAAAAACCTCACCTGTGTTTAATTGAGAAGAAAAAAACCACTTACTGTCTTTTGAGGCGATCCTTAAACAGTCTAGGAGTCAGAAAAGGGCCAGAGACACTGGATACCTACTGACATGACATCACAAAAACCTCACCTGTGTTTAATTGAGAAGAAAAACTTCTTACTGTCTTTTGAAGCGATCCTTAAACAGTCTAGGAGTCAGAAAAGGGCCAGAGACACTGGATACCTACTGAAATGACATCACAAAGACCTCATCTGTGTTTAATTGAGAAGAAAAACCTCTGTCTTTTGAAGCGATCCTTAAACAGTCTAGGAGTCAGAAAAGGGCCAGAGACACTGGAGGCCTACTGACATGACATCACAAAGACCTCATCTGTGTTTAATTGAGAAGAAAAACCTCTTACTGTCTTTTGAAGCCATCCTTAAACAGTCTAGGAGTCAGAAAAGGGCCAGAGACACTGGATGCCTAATGACATGACATCACAAATACCTCATCTGTGTTTAATGGAGAAGAAAAAAACCTCTTACTGCCTTTTGGGGCGATCCTTAAACAGTCTAGGAGTCAGAAAAGGGCCAGAGACACTGGATGCCTACTGACATGACATCACAAACACCTCACCTTTGTTTTATTTAGATGAAAAAAACCTCTTACTGGCTTTGGGGCCATCTATAAACAGACTGAAAGTCAGAAAAGGGCCAGAGACACTGGATACCTACTAACATGACATCACAAAAACCTCACCTGTATTTAATTGAGAAGAAAAAAACCACTTACTGTCTTTTGAGGCGATCCTTAAACAGTCTAGGAGTCAGAAAAGGGCCAGAGACACTGGATGGCTAATGACATGACATCACAAAGACCTCATCTGTGTTTAATTGTGAAGAAAAAAACCTCTTATTGCCTTTTGGGGCGATCCTTAAACAGTCTAGGAGTCAGAAAAGGGCCAGAGACACTGGATGCCTACTAACATGACATCACAAAGACCTCATCTGTGTTTAATTGAGAAAAAAACCTCTTACTGCCTTTTGGGGCGATCCTTAAACAGTCTAGGAGTCAGAAAAGGGCCAGAGACACTGCATGCCTACTGACATGACATCACAAAGACCTCATCTGTGTTTAATTGAGAAGAAAAAAACCTCTTACTGCCTTTTGGGGCGATCTTTAAAAAGACTAAAAGTCAGAAAAGGGCCAGAGACACTGGATACCTACTGACATGACATCACAAAGACCTCATCTGTGTTTAATTGAGAAGAAAAACCTCTTACTGTCTTTTGAAGCGATCCTTAAACAGTCTAGGAGTCAGAAAAGGGCCAGAGACACTGGATACCTACTGAAATGACATCACAAAGACCTCATCTGTGTTTAATTGAGAAGAAAAACCTCTTACTGTCTTTTGAAGCGATCCTTAAACAGTCTAGGAGTCAGAAAAGGGCCAGAGACACTGGATGGCTAATGACATGACATCACAAAGACCTCATCTGTGTTTAATTGAGAAGAAAACCTCTTACTGTCTTTTAAAGCGATCCTTAAACAGTCTAGGAGTCAGAAAAGGGCCAGAGACACTGGATGCCTACTGACATGACATCACAAAGACCTCATCTGTGTTTAATTGAGAAAAAAACCTCTTACTGTCTTTTGAAGCGATCCTTAAACAGTCTAGGAGTCAGAAAAGGGCCAGAGACACTGGATGCCTACTGACATGACATCACAAAGACCTCATCTGTGTTTAATTGAGAAAAAAACCTCTTACTGTCTTTTGAAGCGATCCTTAAACAGTCTAGGAGTCAGAAAAGGGCCAGAGACACTGCATGCCTACTGACATGACATCACAAAGACCTCATCTGTGTTTAATTGAGAAAAATACCTCTTACTGCCTTTTGGGGCGATCCTTAAACAGTCTAGGAGTCAGAAAAGGGCCAGAGACACTGGATGCCTACTGACATGACATCACAAAGACCTCATCTGTGTTTAATTGAGAAGAAAAAAACCTCTTACTGCCTTTTGGGGCGATCTTTAAAAAGACTAAAAGTCAGAAAAGGGCCAGAGACACTGGATACCTACTGACATGACATCACAAAGACCTCATCTGTGTTTAATTGAGAAGAAAAACCTCTTACTGTCTTTTGAAGCGATCCTTAAACAGTCTAGGAGTCAGAAAAGGGCCAGAGACACTGCATGCCTACTGACATGACATCACAAAGACCTCATCTGTGTTTAATTGAGAAAAATACCTCTTACTGCCTTTTGGGGCGATCCTTAAACAGTCTAGGAGTCAGAAAAGGGCCAGAGACACTGGATGCCTACTGACATGACATCACAAAGACCTCATCTGTGTTTAATTGAGAAGAAAAAAACCTCTTACTGCCTTTTGGGGCGATCTTTAAAAAGACTAAAAGTCAGAAAAGGGCCAGAGACACTGGATACCTACTGACATGACATCACAAAGACCTCATCTGTGTTTAATTGAGAAGAAAAACCTCTTACTGTCTTTTGAAGCGATCCTTAAACAGTCTAGGAGTCAGAAAAGGGCCAGAGACACTGGATACCTACTGAAATGACATCACAAAGACCTCATCTGTGTTTAATTGAGAAGAAAAACCTCTTACTGTCTTTTGAAGCGATCCTTAAACAGTCTAGGAGTCAGAAAAGGGCCAGAGACACTGGATGGCTAATGAGATGACATCACAAAGACCTCATCTGTGTTTAATTGTGAAGAAAAAACCTCTTACTGGCTTTGGGGCCATCTATAAACAGACTGAAAGTCAGAAAAGGGCCAGAGAAACTGGATACCTACTGACATGACATCACAAAAACCTCACCTGTGTTTAATTGAGAAGAAAAAAACCACTTACTGTCTTTTGAGGCGATCCTTAAACAGTCTAGGAGTCAGAAAAGGGCCAGAGACACTGGATGGCTAATGACATGACATCACAAAGACCTCATCTGTGTTTAATTGTCAAGAAAATACCTCTTACTGCCTTTTGGGGCGATCCTTAAACAGTCTAGGAGTCAGAAAAGGGCCAGAGACACTGGATGCCTACTGACATGACATCACAAAGACCTCATCTGTGTTTAATTGAGAAAAAAAACCTCTTACTGCCTTTTGGGGCGATCCTTAAACAGTCTAGGAGTCAGAAAAGGGCCAGAGACACTGCATGCCTACTGACATGACATCACAAACACCTCACCTTTGTTTTATTTAGATGAAAAAAACCTCTTACTGGCTTTGGGGCCATCTATAAACAGACTGAAAGTCAGAAAAGGGCCAGAGACACTGGATACCTACTAACATGACATCACAAAAACCTCACCTGTATTTAATTGAGAAGAAAAAAACCACTTACTGTCTTTTGAGGCGATCCTTAAACAGTCTAGGAGTCAGAAAAGGGCCAGAGACACTGGATGGCTAATGACATGACATCACAAAGACCTCATCTGTGTTTAATTGTGAAGAAAAAAACCTCTTATTGCCTTTTGGGGCGATCCTTAAACAGTCTAGGAGTCAGAAAAGGGCCAGAGACACTGGATGCCTACTAACATGACATCACAAAGACCTCATCTGTGTTTAATTGAGAAAAAAACCTCTTACTGCCTTTTGGGGCGATCCTTAAACAGTCTAGGAGTCAGAAAAGGGCCAGAGACACTGCATGCCTACTGACATGACATCACAAAGACCTCATCTGTGTTTAATTGAGAAAAATACCTCTTACTGCCTTTTGGGGCGATCCTTAAACAGTCTAGGAGTCAGAAAAGGGCCAGAGACACTGGATGCCTACTGACATGACATCACAAAGACCTCATCTGTGTTTAATTGAGAAGAAAAAAACCTCTTACTGCCTTTTGGGGCGATCTTTAAAAAGACTAAAAGTCAGAAAAGGGCCAGAGACACTGGATACCTACTGACATGACATCACAAAGACCTCATCTGTGTTTAATTGAGAAGAAAAACCTCTTACTGTCTTTTGAAGCGATCCTTAAACAGTCTAGGAGTCAGAAAAGGGCCAGAGACACTGGATACCTACTGAAATGACATCACAAAGACCTCATCTGTGTTTAATTGAGAAGAAAAACCTCTTACTGTCTTTTGAAGCGATCCTTAAACAGTCTAGGAGTCAGAAAAGGGCCAGAGACACTGGATGGCTAATGAGATGACATCACAAAGACCTCATCTGTGTTTAATTGTGAAGAAAAAACCTCTTACTGGCTTTGGGGCCATCTATAAACAGACTGAAAGTCAGAAAAGGGCCAGAGACACTGGATACCTACTGACATGACATCACAAAAACCTCACCTGTGTTTAATTGAGAAGAAAAAAACCACTTACTGTCTTTTGAGGCGATCCTTAAACAGTCTAGGAGTCAGAAAAGGGCCAGAGACACTGGATGGCTAATGACATGACATCACAAAGACCTCATCTGTGTTTAATTGTCAAGAAAATACCTCTTACTGCCTTTTGGGGCGATCCTTAAACAGTCTAGGAGTCAGAAAAGGGCCAGAGACACTGGATGCCTACTGACATGACATCACAAAGACCTCATCTGTGTTTAATTGAGAAAAAAAACCTCTTACTGCCTTTTGGGGCGATCCTTAAACAGTCTAGGAGTCAGAAAAGGGCCAGAGACACTGCATGCCTACTGACATGACATCACAAAGACCTCATCTGTGTTTAATTGAGAAAAAGACCTCTTACTGCCTTTTGGGGCGATCCTTAAACACTCTAGGAGTCAGAAAAGGGCCAGAGACACTGGATGCCTACTGACATGACATCACAAACACCTCACCTTTGTTTTATTTAGAAGAAAAAAACCTCTTACTGGCTTTGGGGCCATCTATAAACAGACTGAAAGTCAGAAAAGGGCCAGAGACACTGGATACCTACTGACATGACATCACAAAAACCTCACCTGTGTTTAATTGAGAAGAAAAAAACCACTTACTGTCTTTTGAGGCGATCCTTAAACAGTCTAGGAGTCAGAAAAGGGCCAGAGACACTGGATACCTACTGAAATGACATCACAAAAACCTCACCTGTGTTTAATTGAGAAGAAAAACTTCTTACTGTCTTTTGAAGCGATCCTTAAACAGTCTAGGAGTCAGAAAAGGGCCAGAGACACTGGATACCTACTGAAATGACATCACAAAGACCTCATCTGTGTTTAATTGAGAAGAAAAACCTCTTACTGTCTTTTGAAGCGATCCTTAAACAGTCTAGGAGTCAGAAAAGGGCCAGAGACACTGGATACCTACTGAAATGACATCACAAAGACCTCATCTGTGTTTAATTGAGAAGAAAAACCTCTTACTGTCTTTTGAAGCGATCCTTAAACAGTCTAGGAGTCAGAAAAGGGCCAGAGACACTGGATACCTACTGACATGACATCACAAAGACCTCATCTGTGTTTAATTGTGAAGAAAAAAACCTCTTACTGCCTTTTGGGGCGATCCTTAAACAGTCTCGGAGTCAGAAAAGGGCCAGAGACACTGGATACCTACTGACATGACATCACAAAGACCTCATCTGTGTTTAATTGAGAAAAAAACCTCTTACTGTCTTTTGAAGCGATCCTTAAACAGTCTAGGAGTCAGAAAAGGTCCAGAGACACTGGATGCCTACTGACATGACATCACAAAGACCTCATCTGTGTTTAATTGAGAAGAAAAAAACCTCTTACTGCCTTTTGGGGCGATCTTTAAACAGACTAAAAGTCAGAAAAGGGCCAGAGACACTGGATACCTACTGACATGACATCACAAAGACCTCATCTGTGTTTAATTGAGAAGAAAAACGTCTTACTGTCTTTTGAAGCGATCCTTAAACAGTCTAGGAGTCAGAAAAGGGCCAGAGACACTGGATGCCTAATGACATGACATCACAAAGACCTCATCTGTGTTTAATGGAGAAGAAAAAAACCTCTTACTGCCTTTTGGGGCGATCCTTAAACAGTCTAGGAGTCAGAAAAGGGCCAGAGACACTGGACGCCTACTGACATGACATCACAAACACCTCACCTTTGTTTTATTTAGAAGAAAAAAACCTCTTACTGGCTTTGGGGCCATCTATAAACAGACTGAAAGTCAGAAAAGGGCCAGAGACACTGGATACCTACTGACATGATATCACAAAAACCTCACCTGTGTTTAATTGAGAAGAAAAAAACCACTTACTGTCTTTTGAGGCGATCCTTAAACAGTCTAGGAGTCAGAAAAGGGCCAGAGACACTGGATGGCTAATGACATGACATCACAAAGACCTCATCTGTGTTTAATTGTCAAGAAAAAAACCTCTTACTGCCTTTTGGGGCGATCCTTAAACAGTCTAGGAGTCAGACAAGGGCCAGAGACACTGGATGCCTACTGACATGACATCACAAAGACCTCATCTGTGTTTAATTGAGAAAAAAAACCTCTTACTGCCTTTTGGGGCGATCCTTAAACAGTCTAGGAGTCAGAAAAGGGCCAGAGGCACTGCATGCCTACTGACATGACATCACAAAGACCTCATCTGTGTTTAATTGAGAAAAAGACCTCTTACTGCCTTTTGGGGCGATCCTTAAACAGTCTAGGAGTCAGAAAAGGGCCAGAGACACTGCATGCCTACTGACATGACATCACAAAGACCTCATCTGTGTTTAATTGAGAAGAAAAACCTCTTACTGTCTTTTGAAGCGATCCTTAAACAGTCTAGGAGTCAGAAAAGGGCCAGAGACACTGGATACCTACTGAAATGACATCACAAAGACCTCATCTGTGTTTAATTGAGAAGAAAAACCTCTTACTGTCTTTTGGGGCGATCCTTAAACAGTCTAGGAGTCAGAAAAGGGCCAGAGACACTGCATGCCTACTGACATGACATCACAAACACCTCACCTTTGTTTTATTTAGAAGAAAAAACCTCTTACTGGCTTTGGGGCCATCTATAAACAGACTGAAAGTCAGAAAAGGGCCAGAGACACTGGATACCTACTGACATGACATCACAAAGACCTCATCTGTGTTTAATTGAGAAGAAAAACCTCTTACTGTCTTTTGAAGCGATCCTTAAACAGTCTAGGAGTCAGAAAAGGGCCAGAGACACTGGATACCTACTGAAATGACATCACAAAGACCTCATCTGTGTTTAATTGAGAAGAAAAACCTCTTACTGTCTTTTGAAGCGATCCTTAAACAGTCTAGGAGTCAGAAAAGGGCCAGAGACACTGGATGGCTAATGACATGACATCACAAAGACCTCATCTGTGTTTAATTGTGAAGAAAAAAACCTCTTACTGCCTTCAGGGGCGATCCTTAAACAGTCTAGGTGTCAGAAAAGGGCCAGAGACACTGGATGCCTACTGACATGACATCACAAAGACCTCATCTCTGTTTAATTGAGAAGAAAAAAACCTCTTGCTGCCTTTTGGGGCGATCTTTAAACAGACTAAAAGTCAGAAAAGGGCGAGAGACACTGGATACCTACTGACATGACATCACAAAGACCTCATCTGTGTTTAATTGAGAAAAAAACCTCTTACTGTCTTTTGAAGCGATCCTTAAACAGTCTAGGAATCAGAAAAGGGCCAGAGACACTGGAGGCCTACTGACATGACATCACAAAGACCTCATCTGTGTTTAATTGAGAAAAAAACCTCTTACTGTCTTTTGAAGCGATCCTTAAACAGTCTAGGAATCAGAAAAGGTCCAGAGACACTGGATGCCTACTGACATGACATCACAAAGACCTCATCTGTGTTTAATTGAGAAGAAAAAAACCTCTTACTGCCTTTTGGGGCGATCCTTAAACAGTCTAGGAGTCAGAAAAGGGCCAGAGACACTGGATGCCTACTGACATGACATCACAAACACCTCACCTTTGTTTTATTTAGAAGAAAAAAACCTCTTACTGGCTTTGGGGCCATCTATAAACAGTCTAGGAGTCAGAAAAGGGCCAGAGACACTGGATGCCTACTGACATGACATCACAAACACCTCACCTTTGTTTTATTTAGAAGAAAAAAACCTCTTACTGGCTTTGGGGCCATCTATAAACAGACTGAAAGTCAGAAAAGGGCCAGAGACACTGGATACCTACTGACATGACATCACAAAAACCTCACCTGTGTTTAATTGAGAAGAAAAAAACCACTTACTGTCTTTTGAGGCGATCCTTAAACAGTCTAGGAGTCAGAAAAGGGCCAGAGACACTGGATACCTACTGACATGACATCACAAAAACCTCACCTGTGTTTAATTGAGAAGAAAAACTTCTTACTGTCTTTTGAAGCGATCCTTAAACAGTCTAGGAGTCAGAAAAGGGCCAGAGACACTGGATACCTACTGAAATGCCATCACAAAGACCTCATCTGTGTTTAATTGAGAAGAAAAACCTCTGTCTTTTGAAGCGATCCTTAAACAGTCTAGGAGTCAGAAAAGGGCCAGAGACACTGGAGGCCTACTGACATGACATCACAAAGACCTCATCTGTGTTTAATTGAGAAGAAAAACCTCTTACTGTCTTTTGAAGCCATCCTTAAACAGTCTAGGAGTCAGAAAAGGGCCAGAGACACTGGATGCCTAATGACATGACATCACAAAGACCTCATCTGTGTTTAATGGAGAAGAAAAAAACCTCTTACTGCCTTTTGGGGCGATCCTTAAACAGTCTAGGAGTCAGAAAAGGGCCAGAGACACTGGATGCCTACTGACATGACATCACAAACACCTCACCTTTGTTTTATTTAGAAGAAAAAAACCTCTTACTGGCTTTGGGGCAATCTATAAACAGACTGAAAGTCAGAAAAGGGCCAGAGACACTGGAGGCCTACTGACATGACATCACAAAGACCTCATCTGTGTTTAATTGAGAAGAAAAACCTCTTACTGTCTTTTGAAGCCATCCTTAAACAGTCTAGGAGTCAGAAAAGGGCCAGAGACACTGGATGCCTAATGACATGACATCACAAAGACCTCATCTGTGTTTAATGGAGAAGAAAAAAACCTCTTACTGCCTTTTGGGGCGATCCTTAAACAGTCTAGGAGTCAGAAAAGGGCCAGAGACACTGGATGCCTACTGACATGACATCACAAAAACCTCACCTGTGTTTAATTGAGAAGAAAAAAACCACTTACTGTCTTTTGAGGCGATCCTTAAACAGTCTAGGAGTCAGAAAAGGGCCAGAGACACTGGATGGCTAATGACATGACATCACAAAGAGCTCATCTGTGTTTAATTGTCAAGAAAAAAACCTCTTACTGCCTTTTGGGGCGATCCTTAAACAGTCTAGGAGTCAGAAAAGGGCCAGAGACACTGGATGCCTACTGACATGACATCACAAAGACCTCATCTGTGTTTAATTGAGAAAAAAAACCTCTTACTGCCTTTTGGGGCGATCCTTAAACAGTCTAGGAGTCAGAAAAGGGCCAGAGGCACTGCATGCCTACTGACATGACATCACAAAGACCTCATCTGTGTTTAATTGAGAAAAAGACCTCTTACTGCCTTTTGGGGCGATCCTTAAACAGTCTAGGAGTCAGAAAAGGGCCAGAGACACTGCATGCCTACTGACATGACATCACAAAGACCTCATCTGTGTTTAATTGAGAAGAAAAACCTCTTACTGTCTTTTGAAGCGAACCTTAAACAGTCTAGGAGTCAGAAAAGGGCCAGAGACACTGGATACCTACTGAAATGACATCACAAAGACCTCATCTGTGTTTAATTGAGAAGAAAAACCTCTTACTGTCTTTTGAAGCGATCCTTAAACAGTCTAGGAGTCAGAAAAGGGCCAGAGACACTGGATGGCTAATGACATGACATCACAAACACCTCACCTTTGTTTTATTTAGAAGAAAAAACCTCTTACTGGCTTTGGGGCCATCTATAAACAGACTGAAAGTCAGAAAAGGGCCAGAGACACTGGATACCTACTGACATGACATCACAAAGACCTCATCTGTGTTTAATTGAGAAGAAAAACCTCTTACTGTCTTTTGAAGCGATCCTTAAACAGTCTAGGAGTCAGAAAAGGGCCAGAGACACTGGATACCTACTGAAATGACATCACAAAGACCTCATCTGTGTTTAATTGAGAAGAAAAACCTCTTACTGTCTTTTGAAGCGATCCTTAAACAGTCTAGGAGTCAGAAAAGGGCCAGAGACACTGGATGGCTAATGACATGACATCACAAAGACCTCATCTGTGTTTAATTGTGAAGAAAAAAACCTCTTACTGCCTTCAGGGGCGATCCTTAAACAGTCTAGGTGTCAGAAAAGGGCCAGAGACACTGGATGCCTACTGACATGACATCACAAAGACCTCATCTGTGTTTAATTGAGAAGAAAAACCTCTTACTGTCTTTTGAAGCGATCCTTAAACAGTCTAGGAGTCAGAAAAGGGCCAGAGACACTGGATGGCTAATGACATGACATCACAAAGACCTCATCTGTGTTTAATTGTGAAGAAAAAAACCTCTTACTGCCTTCAGGGGCGATCCTTAAACAGTCTAGGTGTCAGAAAAGGGCCAGAGACACTGGATGCCTACTGACATGACATCACAAAGACCTCATCTCTGTTTAATTGAGAAGAAAAAAACCTCTTGCTGCCTTTTGGGGCGATCTTTAAACAGACTAAAAGTCAGAAAAGGGCGAGAGACACTGGATACCTACTGACATGACATCACAAAGACCTCATCTGTGTTTAATTGAGAAAAAAACCTCTTACTGTCTTTTGAAGCGATCCTTAAACAGTCTAGGAGTCAGAAAAGGGCCAGAGACACTGGAGGCCTACTGAGATGACATCACAAAGACCTCATCTGTGTTTAATTGAGAAAAAAACCTCTTACTGTCTTTTAAAGCGATCCTTAAACAGTCTAGGAGTCAGAAAAGGGTCAGAGACACTGGAGGCCTACTGACATGACATCACAAAGACCTCATCTGTGTTTAATTGAGAAAAAAACCTCTTACTGTCTTTTGAAGCGATCCTTAAACAGTCTAGGAATCAGAAAAGGTCCAGAGACACTGGATGCCTACTGACATGACATCACAAACACCTCACCTTTGTTTTATTTAGAAGAAAAAACCTCTTACTGGCTTTGGGGCCATCTATAAACAGACTGAAAGTCAGAAAAGGGCCAGAGACACTGGATACCTACTGACATGACATCACAAAAACCTCACCTGTGTTTAATTGAGAAGAAAAAAACCACTTACTGTCTTTTGAGGCGATCCTTAAACAGTCTAGGAGTCAGAAAAGGGCCAGAGACACTGGATGGCTAATGACATGACATCACAAAGACCTCATCTGTGTTTAATTGTCAAGAAAATACCTCTTACTGCCTTTTGGGGCGATCCTTAAACAGTCTAGGAGTCAGAAAAGGGCCAGAGACACTGGATGCCTACTGACATGACATCACAAAGACCTCATCTGTGTTTAATTGAGAAAAAAACCTCTTACTGCCTTTTGGGGCGATCCTTAAACAGTCTAGGAGTCAGAAAAGGGCCAGAGACACTGCATGCCTACTGACATGACATCACAAAGACCTCATCTGTGTTTAATTGAGAAAAAGACCTCTTACTGCCTTTTGGAGCGATCCTTAAACACTCTAGGAGTCAGAAAAGGGCCAGAGACACTGGATGCCTACTGACATGACATCACAAACACCTCACCTTTGTTTTATTTAGAAGAAAAAAACCTCTTACTGGCTTTGGGGCCATCTATAAACAGACTGAAAGTCAGAAAAGGGCCAGAGACACTGCATACCTACTGACATGACATCACAAAAACCTCACCTGTGTTTAATTGAGAAGAAAAAAACCACTTACTGTCTTTTGAGGCGATCCTTAAACAGTCTAGGAGTCAGAAAAGGGCCAGAGACACTGGATACCTACTGACATGACATCACAAAAACCTCACCTGTGTTTAATTGAGAAGAAAAACTTCTTACTGTCTTTTGAAGCGATCCTTAAACAGTCTAGGAGTCAGAAAAGGGCCAGAGACACTGGATACCTACTGAAATGACATCACAAAGACCTCATCTGTGTTTAATTGAGAAGAAAAACCTCTTTCTTTTGAAGCGATCCTTAAAGAGTCTAGGAGTCAGAAAAGGGCCAGAGACACTGGATACCTACTGACATGACATCACAAAGACCTCATCTGTGTTTAATTGAGAAGAAAAACCTCTTACTGTCTTTTGAAGCGATCCTTAAACAGTCTAGGAGTCAGAAAAGGGCCAGAGACACTGGATGCCTAATGACATGACATCACAAAGACCTCATCTGTGTTTAATTGTGAAGAAAAAAACCTCTTACTGCCTTTTGGGGCGATCCTTAAACAGTCTAGGAGTCAGAAAAGGGCCAGAGACACTGGATACCTACTGACATGACATCACAAAGACCTCATCTGTGTTTAATTGTGAAGAAAAAAACCTCTTACTGCCTTTTGGGGCGATCCTTAAACAGTCTAGGAGTCAGAAAAGGGCCAGAGACACTGGATACCTACTGACATGACATCACAAAGACCTCATCTGTGTTTAATTGAGAAAAAAACCTCTTACTGTCTTTTGAAGCGATCCTTAAACAGTCTAGGAGTCAGAAAAGGTCCAGAGACACTGGATGCCTACTGACATGACATCACAAAGACCTCATCTGTGTTTAATTGAGAAGAAAAAAACCTCTTACTGCCTTTTGGGGCGATCTTTAAACAGACTAAAAGTCAGAAAAGGGCCAGAGACACTGGATACCTACTGACATGACATCACAAAGACCTCATCTGTGTTTAATTGAGAAGAAAAACGTCTTACTGTCTTTTGAAGCGATCCTTAAACAGTCTAGGAGTCAGAAAAGGGCCAGAGACACTGGATGCCTAATGACATGACATCACAAAGACCTCATCTGTGTTTAATGGAGAAGAAAAAAACCTCTTACTGCCTTTTGGGGCGATCCATAAACAGTCTAGGAGTCAGAAAAGGGCCAGAGACACTGGAGGCCTACTGACATGACATCACAAAGACCTCATCTGTGTTTAATTGAGAAAAAAACCTCTTACTGTCTTTTGAAGGGATCCTTAAACAGTCTAGGAATCAGAAAAGGTCCAGAGACACTGGATGCCTACTGACATGACATCACAAAGACCTCATCTGTGTTTAATTGAGAAGAAAAACCTCTTACTGTCTTTTGAAGCGATCCTTAAACAGTCTAGGAGTCAGAAAAGGGCCAGAGACACTGGATGCCTACTGACATGACATCACAAACACCTCACCTTTGTTTTATTTAGAAGAAAAAAACCTCTTACTGGCTTTGGGGCCATCTATAAACAGACTGAAAGTCAGAAAAGGGCCAGAGACACTGGATACCTACTGACATGACATCACAAAAACCTCACCTGTGTTTAATTGAGAAGAAAAAAACCACTTACTGTCTTTTGAGGCGATCCTTAAACAGTCTAGGAGTCAGAAAAGGGCCAGAGACACTGGATACCTACTGACATGACATCACAAAAACCTCACCTGTGTTTAATTGAGAAGAAAAACTTCTTACTGTCTTTTGAAGCGATCCTTAAACAGTCTAGGAGTCAGAAAAGGGCCAGAGACACTGGATACCTACTGAAATGACATCACAAAGACCTCATCTGTGTTTAATTGAGAAGAAAAACCTCTGTCTTTTGAAGCGATCCTTAAAGAGTCTAGGAGTCAGAAAAGGGCCAGAGACACTGGAGGCCTACTGACATGACATCACAAAGACCTCATCTGTGTTTAATTGAGAAGAAAAACCTCTTACTGTCTTTTGAAGCGATCCTTAAACAGTCTAGGAGTCAGAAAAGGGCCAGAGACATTGGATGGCTAATGACATGACATCACAAAGACCTCATCTGTGTTTAATTGTGAAGAAAAAAACCTCTTACTGCCTTTTGGGGCGATCCTTAAACAGTCTAGGAGTCAGAAAAGGGCCAGAGACACTGGATACCTACAGACATGACATCACAAAGACCTCATCTGTGTTTGATTGTGAAGAAAAAAACCTCTTACTGCCTTTTGGGGCGATCCTTAAACAGTCTAGGAGTCAGAAAAGGGCCAGAGACACTGGAGGCCTACTGACATGACATCACAAAGACCTCATCTGTGTTTAATTGAGAAAAAAACCTCTTACTGTCTTTTGAAGGGATCCTTAAACAGTCTAGGAATCAGAAAAGGTCCAGAGACACTGGATGCCTACTGACATGACATCACAAAGACCTCATCTGTGTTTAATTGAGAAGAAAAACCTCTTACTGTCTTTTGAAGCGATCCTTAAACAGTCTAGGAGTCAGAAAAGGGCCAGAGACACTGGATGCCTACTGACATGACATCACAAACACCTCACCTTTGTTTTATTTAGAAGAAAAAAACCTCTTACTGGCTTTGGGGCCATCTATAAACAGACTGAAAGTCAGAAAAGGGCCAGAGACACTGGATACCTACAGACATGACATCACAAAAACCTCACCTGTGTTGAATTGAGAAGAAAAAAACCACTTACTGTCTTTTGAGGCGATCCTTAAACAGTCTAGGAGTCAGAAAAGGGCCAGAGACACTGGATACCTACTGACATGACATCACAAAAACCTCACCTGTGTTTAATTGAGAAGAAAAACTTCTTACTGTCTTTTGAAGCGATCCTTAAACAGTCTAGGAGTCAGAAAAGGGCCAGAGACACTGGATACCTACTGAAATGACATCACAAAGACCTCATCTGTGTTTAATTGAGAAGAAAAACCTCTGTCTTTTGAAGCGATCCTTAAAGAGTCTAGGAGTCAGAAAAGGGCCAGAGACACTGGAGGCCTACTGACATGACATCACAAAGACCTCATCTGTGTTTAATTGAGAAGAAAAACCTCTTACTGTCTTTTGAAGCGATCCTTAAACACTGGATGCCAGAGACACTGGATGCCTACTGACATTACATCACAAACACCTCACCTTTGTTTTATTTAGAAGAAAAAAACCTCTTACTGGCTTTGGGGCCATCTATAAACAGACTGAAAGTCAGAAAAGGGCCAGAGACACTGGATACCTACTGACATGACATCACAAAAACCTCACCCGTGTTTAATTGTCAAGAAAAAAACCTCTTACTGCCTTTTGGGGCGATCCTTAAACAGTCTAGGAGTCAGAAAAGGGCCAGAGACACTGGATGCCTACTGACATGACATCACAAAGACCTCATCTGTGTTTAATTGAGAAAAAAAACCTCTTACTGCCTTTTGGGGCGATCCTTAAACAGTCTAGGAGTCAGAAAAGGGCCAGAGGCACTGCATGCCTACTGACATGACATCACAAAGACCTCATCTGTGTTTAATTGAGAAAAAGACCTCTTACTGCCTTTTGGGGCGATCCTTAAACAGTCTAGGAGTCAGAAAAGGGCCAGAGACACTGCATGCCTACTGACATGACATCACAAAGACCTCATCTGTGTTTAATTGAGAAGAAAAACCTCTTACTGTCTTTTGAAGCGATCCTTAAACAGTCTAGGAGTCAGAAAAGGGCCAGAGACACTGGATACCTACTGAAATGACATCACAAAGACCTCATCTGTGTTTAATTGAGAAGAAAAACCTCTTACTGTCTTTTGAAGCGATCCTTAAACAGTCTAGGAGTCAGAAAAGGGCCGGAGACACTGGATGGCTAATGACATGACATCACAAAGACCTCATCTGTGTTTAATTGAGAAGAAAAACCTCTTACTGTCTTTTGAAGCGATCCTTAAACAGTCTAGGAGTCAGAAAAGGGCCAGAGACATTGGATGGCTAATGACATGACATCACAAAGACCTCATCTGTGTTTAATTGTGAAGAAAAAAACCTCTTACTGCCTTTTGGGGCGATCCTTAAACAGTCTAGGAGTCAGAAAAGGGCCAGAGACACTGGATACCTACTGACATGACATCACAAAGACCTCATCTGTGTTTGATTGTGAAGAAAAAAACCTCTTACTGCCTTTTGGGGCGATCCTTAAACAGTCTAGGAGTCAGAAAAGGGCCAGAGACACTGGATACCTACTGACATGACATCACAAAGACCTCATCTGTGTTTAATTGAGAAAAAAACCTCTTACTGTCTTTTGAAGCGATCCTTAAACAGTCTAGGAGTCAGAAAAGGTCCAGAGACACTGGATGCCTACTGACATGACATCACAAAGACCTCATCTGTGTTTAATTGAGAAGAAAAAAACCTCTTACTGCCTTTTGGGGCGATCTTTAAACAGACTAAAAGTCAGAAAAGGGCCAGAGACACTGGATACCTACTGACATGACATCACAAAGACCTCATCTGTGTTTAATTGAGAAGAAAAACGTCTTACTGTCTTTTGAAGCGATCCTTAAACAGTCTAGGAGTCAGAAAAGGGCCAGAGACACTGGATGCGTACTGACATGACATCACAAACACCTCACCTTTGTTTTATTTAGAAGAAAAAAACCTCTTACTGGCTTTGGGGCCATCTATAAACAGACTGAAAGTCAGAAAAGGGCCAGAGACACTGGATACCTACTGACATGACATCACAAAAACCTCACCTGTGTTTAATTGAGAAGAAAAAAACCACTTACTGTCTTTTGAGGCGATCCTTAAACAGTCTAGGAGTCAGAAAAGGGCCAGAGACACTGGATGGCTAATGACATGACATCACAAAGACCTCATCTGTGTTTAATTGTCAAGAAAAAAACCTCTTACTGCCTTTTGGGGCGATCCTTAAACAGTCTAGGAGTCAGAAAAGGGCCAGAGACACTGGATGCCTACTGACATGACATCACAAAGACCTCATCTGTGTTTAATTGAGAAAAAAAACCTCTTACTGCCTTTTGGGGCGATCCTTAAACAGTCTAGGAGTCAGAAAAGGGCCAGAGGCACTGCATGCCTACTGACATGACATCACAAAGACCTCATCTGTGTTTAATTGAGAAGAAAAAAACCTCTTACTGCCTTTTGGGGCGATCTTTAAACAGACTAAAAGTCAGAAAAGGGCCAGAGACACTGGATACCTACTGACATGACATCACAAAGACCTCATCTGTGTTTAATTGAGAAGAAAAACGTCTTACTGTCTTTTGAAGCGATCCTTAAACAGTCTAGGAGTCAGAAAAGGGCCAGAGACACTGGATGCCTAATGACATGACATCACAAAGACCTCATCTGTGTTTAATGGAGAAGAAAAAAACCTCTTACTGCCTTTTGGGGCGATCCTTAAACAGTCTAGGAGTCAGAAAAGGGCCAGAGACACTGGAGGCCTACTGACATGACATCACAAAGACCTCATCTGTGTTTAATTGAGAAAAAAACCTCTTACTGTCTTTTGAAGGGATCCTTAAACAGTCTAGGAATCAGAAAAGGTCCAGAGACACTGGATGCCTACTGACATGACATCACAAAGACCTCATCTGTGTTTAATTGAGAAGAAAAACCTCTTACTGTCTTTTGAAGCGATCCTTAAACAGTCTAGGAGTCAGAAAAGGGCCAGAGACACTGGATGCCTACTGACATGACATCACAAACACCTCACCTTTGTTTTATTTAGAAGAAAAAAACCTCTTACTGGCTTTGGGGCCATCTATAAACAGACTGAAAGTCAGAAAAGGGCCAGAGACACTGGATACCTACTGACATGACATCACAAAAACCTCACCTGTGTTGAATTGAGAAGAAAAAAACCACTTACTGTCTTTTGAGGCGATCCTTAAACAGTCTAGGAGTCAGAAAAGGGCCAGAGACACTGGATACCTACTGACATGACATCACAAAAACCTCACCTGTGTTTAATTGAGAAGAAAAACTTCTTACTGTCTTTTGAAGCGATCCTTAAACAGTCTAGGAGTCAGAAAAGGGCCAGAGACACTGGATACCTACTGAAATGACATCACAAAGACCTCATCTGTGTTTAATTGAGAAGAAAAACCTCTGTCTTTTGAAGCGATCCTTAAAGAGTCTAGGAGTCAGAAAAGGGCCAGAGACACTGGAGGCCTACTGACATGACATCACAAAGACCTCATCTGTGTTTAATTGAGAAGAAAAACCTCTTACTGTCTTTTGAAGCGATCCTTAAACACTGGATGCCAGAGACACTGGATGCCTACTGACATTACATCACAAACACCTCACCTTTGTTTTATTTAGAAGAAAAAAACCTCTTACTGGCTTTGGGGCCATCTATAAACAGACTGAAAGTCAGAAAAGGGCCAGAGACACTGGATACCTACTGACATGACATCACAAAAACCTCACCTGTGTTTAATTGTCAAGAAAAAAACCTCTTACTGCCTTTTGGGGCGATCCTTAAACAGTCTAGGAGTCAGAAAAGGGCCAGAGACACTGGATGCCTACTGACATGACATCACAAAGACCTCATCTGTGTTTAATTGAGAAAAAAAACCTCTTACTGCCTTTTGGGGCGATCCTTAAACAGTCTAGGAGTCAGAAAAGGGCCAGAGGCACTGCATGCCTACTGACATGACATCACAAAGACCTCATCTGTGTTTAATTGAGAAAAAGACCTCTTACTGCCTTTTGGGGCGATCCTTAAACAGTCTAGGAGTCAGAAAAGGGCCAGAGACACTGCATGCCTACTGACATGACATCACAAAGACCTCATCTGTGTTTAATTGAGAAGAAAAACCTCTTACTGTCTTTTGAAGCGATCCTTAAACAGTCTAGGAGTCAGAAAAGGGCCAGAGACACTGGATACCTACTGAAATGACATCACAAAGACCTCATCTGTGTTTAATTGAGAAGAAAAACCTCTTACTGTCTTTTGAAGCGATCCTTAAACAGTCTAGGAGTCAGAAAAGGGCCGGAGACACTGGATGGCTAATGACATGACATCACAAAGACCTCATCTGTGTTTAATTGAGAAGAAAAACCTCTTACTGTCTTTTGAAGCGATCCTTAAACAGTCTAGGAGTCAGAAAAGGGCCAGAGACATTGGATGGCTAATGACATGACATCACAAAGACCTCATCTGTGTTTAATTGTGAAGAAAAAAACCTCTTACTGCCTTTTGGGGCGATCCTTAAACAGTCTAGGAGTCAGAAAAGGGCCAGAGACACTGGATACCTACTGACATGACATCACAAAGACCTCATCTGTGTTTGATTGTGAAGAAAAAAACCTCTTACTGCCTTTTGGGGCGATCCTTAAACAGTCTAGGAGTCAGAAAAGGGCCAGAGACACTGGATACCTACTGACATGACATCACAAAGACCTCATCTGTGTTTAATTGAGAAAAAAACCTCTTACTGTCTTTTGAAGCGATCCTTAAACAGTCTAGGAGTCAGAAAAGGTCCAGAGACACTGGATGCCTACTGACATGACATCACAAAGACCTCATCTGTGTTTAATTGAGAAGAAAAAAACCTCTTACTGCCTTTTGGGGCGATCTTTAAACAGACTAAAAGTCAGAAAAGGGCCAGAGACACTGGATACCTACTGACATGACATCACAAAGACCTCATCTGTGTTTAATTGAGAAGAAAAACGTCTTACTGTCTTTTGAAGCGATCCTTAAACAGTCTAGGAGTCAGAAAAGGGCCAGAGACACTGGATGCGTACTGACATGACATCACAAACACCTCACCTTTGTTTTATTTAGAAGAAAAAAACCTCTTACTGGCTTTGGGGCCATCTATAAACAGACTGAAAGTCAGAAAAGGGCCAGAGACACTGGATACCTACTGACATGACATCACAAAAACCTCACCTGTGTTTAATTGAGAAGAAAAAAACCACTTACTGTCTTTTGAGGCGATCCTTAAACAGTCTAGGAGTCAGAAAAGGGCCAGAGACACTGGATGGCTAATGACATGACATCACAAAGACCTCATCTGTGTTTAATTGTCAAGAAAAAAACCTCTTACTGCCTTTTGGGGCGATCCTTAAACAGTCTAGGAGTCAGAAAAGGGCCAGAGACACTGGATGCCTACTGACATGACATCACAAAGACCTCATCTGTGTTTAATTGAGAAAAAAAACCTCTTACTGCCTTTTGGGGCGATCCTTAAACAGTCTAGGAGTCAGAAAAGGGCCAGAGGCACTGCATGCCTACTGACATGACATCACAAAGACCTCATCTGTGTTTAATTGAGAAGAAAAAAACCTCTTACTGCCTTTTGGGGCGATCTTTAAACAGACTAAAAGTCAGAAAAGGGCCAGAGACACTGGATACCTACTGACATGACATCACAAAGACCTCATCTGTGTTTAATTGAGAAGAAAAACCTCTGTCTTTTGAAGCGATCCTTAAAGAGTCTAGGAGTCAGAAAAGGGCCAGAGACACTGGAGGCCTACTGACATGACATCACAAAGACCTCATCTGTGTTTAATTGAGAAGAAAAACCTCTTACTGTCTTTTGAAGCGATCCTTAAACACTGGATGCCAGAGACACTGGATGCCTACTGACATTACATCACAAACACCTCACCTTTGTTTTATTTAGAAGAAAAAAACCTCTTACTGGCTTTGGGGCCATCTATAAACAGACTGAAAGTCAGAAAAGGGCCAGAGACACTGGATACCTACTGACATGACATCACAAAAACCTCACCTGTGTTTAATTGTCAAGAAAAAAACCTCTTACTGCCTTTTGGGGCGATCCTTAAACAGTCTAGGAGTCAGAAAAGGGCCAGAGACACTGGATGCCTACTGACATGACATCACAAAGACCTCATCTGTGTTTAATTGAGAAAAAAAACCTCTTACTGCCTTTTGGGGCGATCCTTAAACAGTCTAGGAGTCAGAAAAGGGCCAGAGGCACTGCATGCCTACTGACATGACATCACAAAGACCTCATCTGTGTTTAATTGAGAAAAAGACCTCTTACTGCCTTTTGGGGCGATCCTTAAACAGTCTAGGAGTCAGAAAAGGGCCAGAGACACTGCATGCCTACTGACATGACATCACAAAGACCTCATCTGTGTTTAATTGAGAAGAAAAACCTCTTACTGTCTTTTGAAGCGATCCTTAAACAGTCTAGGAGTCAGAAAAGGGCCAGAGACACTGGATACCTACTGAAATGACATCACAAAGACCTCATCTGTGTTTAATTGAGAAGAAAAACCTCTTACTGTCTTTTGAAGCGATCCTTAAACAGTCTAGGAGTCAGAAAAGGGCCGGAGACACTGGATGGCTAATGACATGACATCACAAAGACCTCATCTGTGTTTAATTGAGAAGAAAAACCTCTTACTGTCTTTTGAAGCGATCCTTAAACAGTCTAGGAGTCAGAAAAGGGCCAGAGACATTGGATGGCTAATGACATGACATCACAAAGACCTCATCTGTGTTTAATTGTGAAGAAAAAAACCTCTTACTGCCTTTTGGGGCGATCCTTAAACAGTCTAGGAGTCAGAAAAGGGCCAGAGACACTGGATACCTACTGACATGACATCACAAAGACCTCATCTGTGTTTGATTGTGAAGAAAAAAACCTCTTACTGCCTTTTGGGGCGATCCTTAAACAGTCTAGGAGTCAGAAAAGGGCCAGAGACACTGGATACCTACTGACATGACATCACAAAGACCTCATCTGTGTTTAATTGAGAAAAAAACCTCTTACTGTCTTTTGAAGCGATCCTTAAACAGTCTAGGAGTCAGAAAAGGTCCAGAGACACTGGATGCCTACTGACATGACATCACAAAGACCTCATCTGTGTTTAATTGAGAAGAAAAAAACCTCTTACTGCCTTTTGGGGCGATCTTTAAACAGACTAAAAGTCAGAAAAGGGCCAGAGACACTGGATACCTACTGACATGACATCACAAAGACCTCATCTGTGTTTAATTGAGAAGAAAAACGTCTTACTGTCTTTTGAAGCGATCCTTAAACAGTCTAGGAGTCAGAAAAGGGCCAGAGACACTGGATGCGTACTGACATGACATCACAAACACCTCACCTTTGTTTTATTTAGAAGAAAAAAACCTCTTACTGGCTTTGGGGCCATCTATAAACAGACTGAAAGTCAGAAAAGGGCCAGAGACACTGGATACCTACTGACATGACATCACAAAAACCTCACCTGTGTTTAATTGAGAAGAAAAAAACCACTTACTGTCTTTTGAGGCGATCCTTAAACAGTCTAGGAGTCAGAAAAGGGCCAGAGACACTGGATGGCTAATGACATGACATCACAAAGACCTCATCTGTGTTTAATTGTCAAGAAAAAAACCTCTTACTGCCTTTTGGGGCGATCCTTAAACAGTCTAGGAGTCAGAAAAGGGCCAGAGACACTGGATGCCTACTGACATGACATCACAAAGACCTCATCTGTGTTTAATTGAGAAAAAAAACCTCTTACTGCCTTTTGGGGCGATCCTTAAACAGTCTAGGAGTCAGAAAAGGGCCAGAGGCACTGCATGCCTACTGACATGACATCACAAAGACCTCATCTGTGTTTAATTGAGAAGAAAAAAACCTCTTACTGCCTTTTGGGGCGATCTTTAAACAGACTAAAAGTCAGAAAAGGGCCAGAGACACTGGATACCTACTGACATGACATCACAAAGACCTCATCTGTGTTTAATTGAGAAGAAAAACGTCTTACTGTCTTTTGAAGCGATCCTTAAACAGTCTAGGAGTCAGAAAAGGGCCAGAGACACTGGATGCCTAATGACATGACATCACAAAGACCTCATCTGTGTTTAATGGAGAAGAAAAAAACCTCTTACTGCCTTTTGGGGCGATCCTTAAACAGTCTAGGAGTCAGAAAAGGGCCAGAGACACTGGATGCCTACTGACATTACATCACAAACACCTCACCTTTGTTTTATTTAGAAGAAAAAAACCTCTTACTGGCTTTGGGGCCATCTATAAACAGACTGAAAGTCAGAAAAGGGCCAGAGACACTGGATACCTACTGACATGACATCACAAAAACCTCACCTGTGTTTAATTGTCAAGAAAAAAACCTCTTACTGCCTTTTGGGGCGATCCTTAAACAGTCTAGGAGTCAGAAAAGGGCCAGAGACACTGGATGCCTACTGACATGACATCACAAAGACCTCATCTGTGTTTAATTGAGAAAAAAAACCTCTTACTGCCTTTTGGGGCGATCCTTAAACAGTCTAGGAGTCAGAAAAGGGCCAGAGGCACTGCATGCCTACTGACATGACATCACAAAGACCTCATCTGTGTTTAATTGAGAAAAAGACCTCTTACTGCCTTTTGGGGCGATCCTTAAACAGTCTAGGAGTCAGAAAAGGGCCAGAGACACTGCATGCCTACTGACATGACATCACAAAGACCTCATCTGTGTTTAATTGAGAAGAAAAACCTCTTACTGTCTTTTGAAGCGATCCTTAAACAGTCTAGGAGTCAGAAAAGGGCCAGAGACACTGGATACCTACTGAAATGACATCACAAAGACCTCATCTGTGTTTAATTGAGAAGAAAAACCTCTTACTGTCTTTTGAAGCGATCCTTAAACAGTCTAGGAGTCAGAAAAGGGCCGGAGACACTGGATGGCTAATGACATGACATCACAAAGACCTCATCTGTGTTTAATTGAGAAGAAAAACCTCTTACTGTCTTTTGAAGCGATCCTTAAACAGTCTAGGAGTCAGAAAAGGGCCAGAGACATTGGATGGCTAATGACATGACATCACAAAGACCTCATCTGTGTTTAATTGTGAAGAAAAAAACCTCTTACTGCCTTTTGGGGCGATCCTTAAACAGTCTAGGAGTCAGAAAAGGGCCAGAGACACTGGATACCTACTGACATGACATCACAAAGACCTCATCTGTGTTTGATTGTGAAGAAAAAAACCTCTTACTGCCTTTTGGGGCGATCCTTAAACAGTCTAGGAGTCAGAAAAGGGCCAGAGACACTGGATACCTACTGACATGACATCACAAAGACCTCATCTGTGTTTAATTGAGAAAAAAACCTCTTACTGTCTTTTGAAGCGATCCTTAAACAGTCTAGGAGTCAGAAAAGGTCCAGAGACACTGGATGCCTACTGACATGACATCACAAAGACCTCATCTGTGTTTAATTGAGAAGAAAAAAACCTCTTACTGCCTTTTGGGGCGATCTTTAAACAGACTAAAAGTCAGAAAAGGGCCAGAGACACTGGATACCTACTGACATGACATCACAAAGACCTCATCTGTGTTTAATTGAGAAGAAAAACGTCTTACTGTCTTTTGAAGCGATCCTTAAACAGTCTAGGAGTCAGAAAAGGGCCAGAGACACTGGATGCGTACTGACATGACATCACAAACACCTCACCTTTGTTTTATTTAGAAGAAAAAAACCTCTTACTGGCTTTGGGGCCATCTATAAACAGACTGAAAGTCAGAAAAGGGCCAGAGACACTGGATACCTACTGACATGACATCACAAAAACCTCACCTGTGTTTAATTGAGAAGAAAAAAACCACTTACTGTCTTTTGAGGCGATCCTTAAACAGTCTAGGAGTCAGAAAAGGGCCAGAGACACTGGATGGCTAATGACATGACATCACAAAGACCTCATCTGTGTTTAATTGTCAAGAAAAAAACCTCTTACTGCCTTTTGGGGCGATCCTTAAACAGTCTAGGAGTCAGAAAAGGGCCAGAGACACTGGATGCCTACTGACATGACATCAGAAAGACCTCATCTGTGTTTAATTGAGAAAAAAAACCTCTTACTGCCTTTTGGGGCGATCCTTAAACAGTCTAGGAGTCAGAAAAGGGCCAGAGGCACTGCATGCCTACTGACATGACATCACAAAGACCTCATCTGTGTTTAATTGAGAAGAAAAAAACCTCTTACTGCCTTTTGGGGCGATCTTTAAACAGACTAAAAGTCAGAAAAGGGCCAGAGACACTGGATACCTACTGACATGACATCACAAAGACCTCATCTGTGTTTAATTGAGAAGAAAAACGTCTTACTGTCTTTTGAAGCGATCCTTAAACAGTCTAGGAGTCAGAAAAGGGCCAGAGACACTGGATGCCTAATGACATGACATCACAAAGACCTCATCTGTGTTTAATGGAGAAGAAAAAAACCTCTTACTGCCTTCAGGGGCGATCCTTAAACAGTCTAGGTGTCAGAAAAGGGCCAGAGACACTGGATGCCTACTGACATGACATCACAAAGACCTCATCTCTGTTTAATTGAGAAGAAAAAAACCTCTTGCTGCCTTTTGGGGCGATCTTTAAACAGACTGAAAGTCAGAAAAGGGCCAGAGACACTGGATACCTACTGACATGACATCACAAAAACCTCACCTGTGTTTAATTGAGAAGAAAAAAAACACTTACTGTCTTTTGAGGCGATCCTTAAACAGTCTAGGAGTCAGAAAAGGGCCAGAGACACTGGATGCCTACTGACATGACATCACAAAGACCTCATCTGTGTTTAATTGAGAAAAAAAACCTCTTACTGCCTTCAGGGGCGATCCTTAAACAGTCTAGGAGTCAGAAAAGGGCCAGAGACACTGGATGCCTACTGACATGACATCACAAAGACCTCATCTGTGTTTAATTGAGAAAAAAAACCTCTTACTGCCTTTTGGGGCGATCCTTAAACAGTCTAGGAGTCAGAAAAGGGCCAGAGACACTGCATGCCTACTGACATGACATCACAAAGACCTCATCTGTGTTTAATTGAGAAAAAGACCTCTTACTGCCTTTTGGGGCGATCCTTAAACACTCTAGGAGTCAGAAAAGGGCCAGAGACACTGGATGCCTACTGACATGACATCACAAACACCTCACCTTTGTTTTATTTAGAAGAAAAAAACCTCTTACTGGCTTTGGGGCCATCTATAAACAGACTGAAAGTCAGAAAAGGGCCAGAGACACTGGATACCTACTGACATGACATCACAAAAACCTCACCTGTGTTTAATTGAGAAGAAAAAAACCACTTACTGTCTTTTGAGGCGATCCTTAAACAGTCTAGGAGTCAGAAAAGGGCCAGAGACACTGGATACCTACTGACATGACATCACAAAAACCTCACCTGTGTTTAATTGAGAAGAAAAACTTCTTACTGTCTTTTGAAGCGATCCTTAAACAGTCTAGGAGTCAGAAAAGGGCCAGAGACACTGGATACCTACTGAAATGACATCACAAAGACCTCATCTGTGTTTAATTGAGAAGAAAAACCTCTTACTGTCTTTTGAAGCGATCCTTAAACAGTCTAGGAGTCAGAAAAGGGCCAGAGACACTGGAGGCCTACTGACATGACATCACAAAGACCTCATCTGTGTTTAATTGAGAAGAAAAACCTCTTACTGTCTTTTGAAGCGATCCTTAAACAGTCTAGGAGTCAGAAAAGGGCCAGAGACACTGGATGCCTAATGACATGACATCACAAAGACCTCATCTGTGTTTAATGGAGAAGAAAAAAACCTCTTACTGCCTTTTGGGGCGATCCTTAAACAGTCTAGGAGTCAGAAAAGGGCCAGAGACACTGGATGCCTACTGACATGACATCACAAACACCTCACCTTTGTTTTATTTAGAAGAAAAAAACCTCTTACTGGCTTTGGGGCCATCTATAAACAGACTGAAAGTCAGAAAAGGGCCAGAGACACTGGATACCTACTAACATGACATCACAAAAACCTCACCTGTATTTAATTGAGAAGAAAAAAACCACTTACTGCCTTTTGGGGCGATCCTTAAACAGTCTAGGAGTCAGAAACGGGCCAGAGACACTGGATGCGTACTGACATGACATCACAAAGACCTCATCTGTGTTTAATTGAGAAAAAAAACCTCTTACTGCCTTTTGGGGCGATCCTTAAACAGTCTAGGAGTCAGAAAAGGGCCAGAGACACTGCATGCCTACTGACATGACATCACAAAGACCTCATCTGTGTTTAATTGAGAAAAAAACCTCTTACTGTCTTTTGAAGCGATCCTTAAACAGTCTAGGAATCAGAAAAGGTCCAGAGACACTGGATGCCTACTGACATGACATCACAAAGACCTCATCTGTGTTTAATTGTCAAGAAAAAAACCTCTTACTGCCTTTTGGGGCGATCCTTAAACAGTCTAGGAGTCAGAAAAGGGCCAGAGACACTGGATGCCTACTGACATGACATCACAAAGACCTCATCTGTGTTTAATTGAGAAAAAAAACCTCTTACTGCCTTTTGGGGCGATCCTTAAACAGTCTAGGAGTCAGAAAAGGGCCAGAGGCACTGCATGCCTACTGACATGACATCACAAAGACCTCATCTGTGTTTAATTGAGAAAAAGACCTCTTACTGCCTTTTGGGGCGATCCTTAAACAGTCTAGGAGTCAGAAAAGGGCCAGAGACACTGCATGCCTACTGACATGACATCACAAAGACCTCATCTGTGTTTAATTGAGAAGAAAAACCTCTTACTGTCTTTTGAAGCGATCCTTAAACAGTCTAGGAGTCAGAAAAGGGCCAGAGACACTGGATACCTACTGAAATGACATCACAAAGACCTCATCTGTGTTTAATTGAGAAGAAAAACCTCTTACTGTCTTTTGAAGCGATCCTTAAACACTCTAGGAGTCAGAAAAGGGCCAGAGACACTGGATGCCTACTGACATGACATCACAAACACCTCACCTTTGTTTTATTTAGAAGAAAAAAACCTCTTACTGGCTTTGGGGCCATCTATAAACAGACTGAAAGTCAGAAAAGGGCCAGAGACACTGGATACCTACTGACATGACATCACAAAAACCTCACCTGTGTTTAATTGAGAAGAAAAAAACCACTTACTGTCTTTTGAGGCGATCCTTAAACAGTCTAGGAGTCAGAAAAGGGCCAGAGACACTGGATACCTACTGACATGACATCACAAAAACCTCACCTGTGTTTAATTGAGAAGAAAAACTTCTTACTGTCTTTTGAAGCGATCCTTAAACAGTCTAGGAGTCAGAAAAGGGCCAGAGACACTGGATACCTACTGAAATGACATCACAAAGACCTCATCTGTGTTTAATTGAGAAGAAAAACCTCTTACTGTCTTTTGAAGCGATCCTTAAACAGTCTAGGAGTCAGAAAAGGGCCAGAGACACTGGAGGCCTACTGACATGACATCACAAAGACCTCATCTGTGTTTAATTGAGAAGAAAAACCTCTTACTGTCTTTTGAAGCGATCCTTAAACAGTCTAGGAGTCAGAAAAGGGCCAGAGACACTGGATGCCTAATGACATGACATCACAAAGACCTCATCTGTGTTTAATGGAGAAGAAAAAAACCTCTTACTGCCTTTTGGGGCGATCCTTAAACAGTCTAGGAGTCAGAAAAGGGCCAGAGACACTGGATGCCTACTGACATGACATCACAAACACCTCACCTTTGTTTTATTTAGAAGAAAAAAACCTCTTACTGGCTTTGGGGCCATCTATAAACAGACTGAAAGTCAGAAAAGGGCCAGAGACACTGGATACCTACTAACATGACATCACAAAAACCTCACCTGTATTTAATTGAGAAGAAAAAAACCACTTACTGCCTTTTGGGGCGATCCTTAAACAGTCTAGGAGTCAGAAAAGGGCCAGAGACACTGGATGCCTACTGACATGACATCACAAAGACCTCATCTGTGTTTAATTGAGAAAAAAAACCTCTTACTGCCTTTTGGGGCGATCCTTAAACAGTCTAGGAGTCAGAAAAGGGCCAGAGACACTGCATGCCTACTGACATGACATCACAAAGACCTCATCTGTGTTTAATTGAGAAAAAAACCTCTTACTGTCTTTTGAAGCGATCCTTAAACAGTCTAGGAATCAGAAAAGGTCCAGAGACACTGGATGCCTACTGACATGACATCACAAAGACCTCATCTGTGTTTAATTGTCAAGAAAAAAACCTCTTACTGCCTTTTGGGGCGATCCTTAAACAGTCTAGGAGTCAGAAAAGGGCCAGAGACACTGGATGCCTACTGACATGACATCACAAAGACCTCATCTGTGTTTAATTGAGAAAAAAAACCTCTTACTGCCTTTTGGGGCGATCCTTAAACAGTCTAGGAGTCAGAAAAGGGCCAGAGGCACTGCATGCCTACTGACATGACATCACAAAGACCTCATCTGTGTTTAATTGAGAAAAAGACCTCTTACTGCCTTTTGGGGCGATCCTTAAACAGTCTAGGAGTCAGAAAAGGGCCAGAGACACTGCATGCCTACTGACATGACATCACAAAGACCTCATCTGTGTTTAATTGAGAAGAAAAACCTCTTACTGTCTTTTGAAGCGATCCTTAAACAGTCTAGGAGTCAGAAAAGGGCCAGAGACACTGGATACCTACTGAAATGACATCACAAAGACCTCATCTGTGTTTAATTGAGAAGAAAAACCTCTTACTGTCTTTTGAAGCGATCCTTAAACAGTCTAGGAGTCAGAAAAGGGCCGGAGACACTGGATGGCTAATGACATGACATCACAAAGACCTCATCTGTGTTTAATTGTGAAGAAAAAAACCTCTTACTGCCTTCAGGGGCGATCCTTAAACAGTCTAGGTGTCAGAAAAGGGCCAGAGACACTGGATGCCTACTGACATGACATCACAAAGACCTCATCTCTGTTTAATTGAGAAGAAAAAACCTCTTGCTGCCTTTTGGGGCGATCTTTAAACAGACTGAAAGTCAGAAAAGGGCCAGAGACACTGGATACCTACTGACATGACATCACAAAAACCTCACCTGTGTTTAATTGAGAAGAAAAAAAACACTTACTGTCTTTTGAGGCGATCCTTAAACAGTCTAGGAGTCAGAAAAGGGCCAGAGACACTGGATGGCTAATGACATGACATCACAAAGACTTCATCTGTGTTTAATTGTCAAGAAAATACCTCTTACTGCCTTTTGGGGCGATCCTTAAACAGTCTAGGAGTCAGAAAAGGGCCAGAGACACTGGATGCCTACTGACATGACATCACAAAGACCTCATCTGTGTTTAATTGAGAAAAAAAACCTCTTACTGCCTTTTGGGGCGATCCTTAAACAGTCTAGGAGTCAGAAAAGGGCCAGAGACACTGCATGCCTACTGACATGACATCACAAAGACCTCATCTGTGTTTAATTGAGAAAAAGACCTCTTACTGCCTTTTGGGGCGATCCTTAAACACTCTAGGAGTCAGAAAAGGGCCAGAGACACTGGATGCCTACTGACATGACATCACAAACACCTCACCTTTGTTTTATTTAGAAGAAAAAAACCTCTTACTGGCTTTGGGGCCATCTATAAACAGACTGAAAGTCAGAAAAGGGCCAGAGACACTGGATACCTACTGACATGACATCACAAAAACCTCACCTGTGTTTAATTGAGAAGAAAAAAACCACTTACTGTCTTTTGAGGCGATCCTTAAACAGTCTAGGAGTCAGAAAAGGGCCAGAGACACTGGATACCTACTGACATGACATCACAAAAACCTCACCTGTGTTTAATTGAGAAGAAAAACTTCTTACTGTCTTTTGAAGCGATCCTTAAACAGTCTAGGAGTCAGAAAAGGGCCAGAGACACTGGATACCTACTGAAATGACATCACAAAGACCTCATCTGTGTTTAATTGAGAAGAAAAACCTCTGTCTTTTGAAGCGATCCTTAAACAGTCTAGGAGTCAGAAAAGGGCCAGAGACACTGGAGGCCTACTGACATGACATCACAAAGACCTCATCTGTGTTTAATTGAGAAGAAAAACCTCTTACTGTCTTTTGAAGCGATCCTTAAACAGTCTAGGAGTCAGAAAAGGGCCAGAGACACTGGATGCCTAATGACATGACATCACAAAGACCTCATCTGTGTTTAATGGAGAAGAAAAAAACCTCTTACTGCCTTTTGGGGCGATCCTTAAACAGTCTAGGAGTCAGAAAAGGGCCAGAGACACTGGATGCCTACTGACATGACATCACAAACACCTCACCTTTGTTTTATTTAGAAGAAAAAAACCTCTTACTGGCTTTGGGGCCATCTATAAACAGACTGAAAGTCAGAAAAGGGCCAGAGACACTGGATACCTACTAACATGACATCACAAAAACCTCACCTGTATTTAATTGAGAAGAAAAAAACCACTTACTGTCTTTTGAGGCGATCCTTAAACAGTCTAGGAGTCAGAAAAGGGCCAGAGACACTGGATGGCTAATGACATGACATCACAAAGACCTCATCTGTGTTTAATTGTGAAGAAAAAAACCTCTTATTGCCTTTTGGGGCGATCCTTAAACAGTCTAGGAGTCAGAAAAGGGCCAGAGACACTGGATGCCTACTAACATGACATCACAAAGACCTCATCTGTGTTTAATTGAGAAAAAAACCTCTTACTGCCTTTTGGGGCGATCCTTAAACAGTCTAGGAGTCAGAAAAGGGCCAGAGACACTGCATGCCTACTGACATGACATCACAAAGACCTCATCTGTGTTTAATTGAGAAAAATACCTCTTACTGCCTTTTGGGGCGATCCTTAAACAGTCTAGGAGTCAGAAAAGGGCCAGAGACACTGGATGCCTACTGACATGACATCACAAAGACCTCATCTGTGTTTAATTGAGAAGAAAAAAACCTCTTACTGCCTTTTGGGGCGATCTTTAAAAAGACTAAAAGTCAGAAAAGGGCCAGAGACACTGGATACCTACTGACATGACATCACAAAGACCTCATCTGTGTTTAATTGAGAAGAAAAACCTCTTACTGTCTTTTGAAGCGATCCTTAAACAGTCTAGGAGTCAGAAAAGGGCCAGAGACACTGGATACCTACTGAAATGACATCACAAAGACCTCATCTGTGTTTAATTGAGAAGAAAAACCTCTTACTGTCTTTTGAAGCGATCCTTAAACAGTCTAGGAGTCAGAAAAGGGCCAGAGACACTGGATGGCTAATGACATGACATCACAAAGACCTCATCTGTGTTTAATTGTGAAGAAAAAAACCTCTTACTGCCTTCAGGGGCGATCCTTAAACAGTCTAGGTGTCAGAAAAGGGCCAGAGACACTGGATGCCTACTGACATGACATCACAAAGACCTCATCTCTGTTTAATTGAGAAGAAAAAAACCTCTTGCTGCCTTTTGGGGCGATCTTTAAACAGACTAAAAGTCAGAAAAGGGCGAGAGACACTGGATACCTACTGACATGACATCACAAAGACCTCATCTGTGTTTAATTGAGAAAAAAACCTCTTACTGTCTTTTGAAGCGATCCTTAAACAGTCTAGGAGTCGGAAAAGGGCCAGAGACACTGGAGGCCTACTGAGATGACATCACAAAGACCTCATCTGTGTTTAATTGAGAAGAAAACCTCTTACTGTCTTTTAAAGCGATCCTTAAACAGTCTAGGAGTCAGAAAAGGGCCAGAGACACTGGAGGCCTACTGACATGACATCACAAAGACCTCATCTGTGTTTAATTGAGAAGAAAAACCTCTTACTGTCTTTTGAAGCGATCCTTAAACAGTCTAGGAGTCAGAAAAGGGCCAGAGACATTGGATGGCTAATGACATGACATCACAAAGACCTCATCTGTGTTTAATTGTGAAGAAAAAAACCTCTTACTGCCTTTTGGGGCGATCCTTAAACAGTCTAGGAGTCAGAAAAGGGCCAGAGACACTGGATACCTACTGACATGACATCACAAAGACCTCATCTGTGTTTGATTGTGAAGAAAAAAACCTCTTACTGCCTTTTGGGGCGATCCTTAAACAGTCTAGGAGTCAGAAAAGGGCCAGAGACACTGGATACCTACTGACATGACATCACAAAGACCTCATCTGTGTTTAATTGAGAAAAAAACCTCTTACTGTCTTTTGAAGCGATCCTTAAACAGTCTAGGAGTCAGAAAAGGTCCAGAGACACTGGATGCCTACTGACATGACATCACAAAGACCTCATCTGTGTTTAATTGAGAAGAAAAAAACCTCTTACTGCCTTTTGGGGCGATCTTTAAACAGACTAAAAGTCAGAAAAGGGCCAGAGACACTGGATACCTACTGACATGACATCACAAAGACCTCATCTGTGTTTAATTGAGAAGAAAAACGTCTTACTGTCTTTTGAAGCGATCCTTAAACAGTCTAGGAGTCAGAAAAGGGCCAGAGACACTGGATGCGTACTGACATGACATCACAAACACCTCACCTTTGTTTTATTTAGAAGAAAAAAACCTCTTACTGGCTTTGGGGCCATCTATAAACAGACTGAAAGTCAGAAAAGGGCCAGAGACACTGGATACCTACTGACATGACATCACAAAAACCTCACCTGTGTTTAATTGAGAAGAAAAAAACCACTTACTGTCTTTTGAGGCGATCCTTAAACAGTCTAGGAGTCAGAAAAGGGCCAGAGACACTGGATGGCTAATGACATGACATCACAAAGACCTCATCTGTGTTTAATTGTCAAGAAAAAAACCTCTTACTGCCTTTTGGGGCGATCCTTAAACAGTCTAGGAGTCAGAAAAGCGCCAGAGACACTGGATGCCTACTGACATGACATCACAAAGACCTCATCTGTGTTTAATTGAGAAAAAAAACCTCTTACTGCCTTTTGGGGCGATCCTTAAACAGTCTAGGAGTCAGAAAAGGGCCAGAGGCACTGCATGCCTACTGACATGACATCACAAAGACCTCATCTGTGTTTAATTGAGAAGAAAAAAACCTCTTACTGCCTTTTGGGGCGATCTTTAAACAGACTAAAAGTCAGAAAAGGGCCAGAGACACTGGATACCTACTGACATGACATCACAAAGACCTCATCTGTGTTTAATTGAGAAGAAAAACGTCTTACTGTCTTTTGAAGCGATCCTTAAACAGTCTAGGAGTCAGAAAAGGGCCAGAGACACTGGATGCCTAATGACATGACATCACAAAGACCTCATCTGTGTTTAATGGAGAAGAAAAAAACCTCTTACTGCCTTTTGGGGCGATCCTTAAACAGTCTAGGAGTCAGAAAAGGGCCAGAGACACTGGATGCCTACTGACATTACATCACAAACACCTCACCTTTGTTTTATTTAGAAGAAAAAAACCTCTTACTGGCTTTGGGGCCATCTATAAACAGACTGAAAGTCAGAAAAGGGCCAGAGACACTGGATACCTACTGACATGACATCACAAAAACCTCACCTGTGTTTAATTGTCAAGAAAAAAACCTCTTACTGCCTTTTGGGGCGATCCTTAAACAGTCTAGGAGTCAGAAAAGGGCCAGAGACACTGGATGCCTACTGACATGACATCACAAAGACCTCATCTGTGTTTAATTGAGAAAAAAAACCTCTTACTGCCTTTTGGGGCGATCCTTAAACAGTCTAGGAGTCAGAAAAGGGCCAGAGGCACTGCATGCCTACTGACATGACATCACAAAGACCTCATCTGTGTTTAATTGAGAAAAAGACCTCTTACTGCCTTTTGGGGCGATCCTTAAACAGTCTAGGAGTCAGAAAAGGGCCAGAGACACTGCATGCCTACTGACATGACATCACAAAGACCTCATCTGTGTTTAATTGAGAAGAAAAACCTCTTACTGTCTTTTGAAGCGATCCTTAAACAGTCTAGGAGTCAGAAAAGGGCCAGAGACACTGGATACCTACTGAAATGACATCACAAAGACCTCATCTGTGTTTAATTGAGAAGAAAAACCTCTTACTGTCTTTTGAAGCGATCCTTAAACAGTCTAGGAGTCAGAAAAGGGCCGGAGACACTGGATGGCTAATGACATGACATCACAAAGACCTCATCTGTGTTTAATTGTGAAGAAAAAAACCTCTTACTGCCTTCAGGGGCGATCCTTAAACAGTCTAGGTGTCAGAAAAGGGCCAGAGACACTGGATGCCTACTGACATGACATCACAAAGACCTCATCTCTGTTTAATTGAGAAGAAAAAAACCTCTTGCTGCCTTTTGGGGCGATCTTTAAACAGACTGAAAGTCAGAAAAGGGCCAGAGACACTGGATACCTACTGACATGACATCACAAAAACCTCACCTGTGTTTCATTGAGAAGAAAAAAAACACTTACTGTCTTTTGAGGCGATCCTTAAACAGTCTAGGAGTCAGAAAAGGGCCAGAGACACTGGATGGCTAATGACATGACATCACAAAGACCTCATCTGTGTTTAATTGTCAAGAAAATACCTCTTACTGCCTTTTGGGGCGATCCTTAAACAGTCTAGGAGTCAGAAAAGGGCCAGAGACACTGGATGCCTACTGACATGACATCACAAAGACCTCATCTGTGTTTAATTGAGAAAAAAAACCTCTTACTGCCTTTTGGGGCGATCCTTAAACAGTCTAGGAGTCAGAAAAGGGCCAGAGACACTGCATGCCTACTGACATGACATCACAAAGACCTCATCTGTGTTTAATTGAGAAAAAAACCTCTTACTGTCTTTTGAAGCGATCCTTAAACAGTCTAGGAATCAGAAAAGGTCCAGAGACACTGGATGCCTACTGACATGACATCACAAAGACCTCATCTGTGTTTAATTGTCAAGAAAAAAACCTCTTACTGCCTTTTGGGGCGATCCTTAAACAGTCTAGGAGTCAGAAAAGGGCCAGAGACACTGGATGCCTACTGACATGACATCACAAAGACCTCATCTGTGTTTAATTGAGAAAAAAAACCTCTTACTGCCTTTTGGGGCGATCCTTAAACAGTCTAGGAGTCAGAAAAGGGCCAGAGGCACTGCATGCCTACTGACATGACATCACAAAGACCTCATCTGTGTTTAATTGAGAAAAAGACCTCTTACTGCCTTTTGGGGCGATCCTTAAACAGTCTAGGAGTCAGAAAAGGGCCAGAGACACTGCATGCCTACTGACATGACATCACAAAGACCTCATCTGTGTTTAATTGAGAAGAAAAACCTCTTACTGTCTTTTGAAGCGATCCTTAAACAGTCTAGGAGTCAGAAAAGGGCCAGAGACACTGGATACCTACTGAAATGACATCACAAAGACCTCATCTGTGTTTAATTGAGAAGAAAAACCTCTTACTGTCTTTTGAAGCGATCCTTAAACAGTCTAGGAGTCAGAAAAGGGCCGGAGACACTGGATGGCTAATGACATGACATCACAAAGACCTCATCTGTGTTTAATTGTGAAGAAAAAAACCTCTTACTGCCTTCAGGGGCGATCCTTAAACAGTCTAGGAGTCAGAAAAGGGCCAGAGACACTGGATGCCTACTGACATGACATCACAAAGACCTCATCTGTGTTTAATTGAGAAAAAAAACCTCTTACTGCCTTTTGGGGCGATCCTTAAACAGTCTAGGAGTCAGAAAAGGGCCAGAGGCACTGCATGCCTACTGACATGACATCACAAAGACCTCATCTGTGTTTAATTGAGAAAAAGACCTCTTACTGCCTTTTGGGGCGATCCTTAAACAGTCTAGGAGTCAGAAAAGGGCCAGAGACACTGCATGCCTACTGACATGACATCACAAAGACCTCATCTGTGTTTAATTGAGAAGAAAAACCTCTTACTGTCTTTTGAAGCGATCCTTAAACAGTCTAGGAGTCAGAAAAGGGCCAGAGACACTGGATACCTACTGAAATGACATCACAAAGACCTCATCTGTGTTTAATTGAGAAGAAAAACCTCTTACTGTCTTTTGAAGCGATCCTTAAACAGTCTAGGAGTCAGAAAAGGGCCGGAGACACTGGATGGCTAATGACATGACATCACAAAGACCTCATCTGTGTTTAATTGTGAAGAAAAAAACCTCTTACTGCCTTCAGGGGCGATCCTTAAACAGTCTAGGTGTCAGAAAAGGGCCAGAGACACTGGATGCCTACTGACATGACATCACAAAGACCTCATCTCTGTTTAATTGAAAAGAAAAAAACCTCTTGCTGCCTTTTGGGGCGATCTTTAAACAGACTGAAAGTCAGAAAAGGGCCAGAGACACTGGATACCTACTGACATGACATCACAAAAACCTCACCTGTGTTTAATTGAGAAGAAAAAAAACACTTACTGTCTTTTGAGGCGATCCTTAAACAGTCTAGGAGTCAGAAAAGGGCCAGAGACACTGGATGGCTAATGACATGACATCACAAAGACCTCATCTGTGTTTAATTGTCAAGAAAATACCTCTTACTGCCTTTTGGGGCGATCCTTAAACAGTCTAGGAGTCAGAAAAGGGCCAGAGACACTGGATGCCTACTGACATGACATCACAAAGACCTCATCTGTGTTTAATTGAGAAAAAAAACCTCTTACTGCCTTTTGGGGCGATCCTTAAACAGTCTAGGAGTCAGAAAAGGGCCAGAGACACTGCATGCCTACTGACATGACATCACAAAGACCTCATCTGTGTTTAATTGAGAAAAAGACCTCTTACTGCCTTTTGGGGCGATCCTTAAACACTCTAGGAGTCAGAAAAGGGCCAGAGACACTGGATGCCTACTGACATGACATCACAAACACCTCACCTTTGTTTTATTTAGAAGAAAAAAACCTCTTACTGGCTTTGGGGCCATCTATAAACAGACTGAAAGTCAGAAAAGGGCCAGAGACACTGGATACCTACTGACATGACATCACAAAAACCTCACCTGTGTTTAATTGAGAAGAAAAAAACCACTTACTGTCTTTTGAGGCGATCCTTAAACAGTCTAGGAGTCAGAAAAGGGCCAGAGACACTGGATACCTACTGACATGACATCACAAAAACCTCACCTGTGTTTAATTGAGAAGAAAAACTTCTTACTGTCTTTTGAAGCGATCCTTAAACAGTCTAGGAGTCAGAAAAGGGCCAGAGACACTGGATACCTACTGAAATGACATCACAAAGACCTCATCTGTGTTTAATTGAGAAGAAAAACCTCTTACTGTCTTTTGAAGCGATCCTTAAACAGTCTAGGAGTCAGAAAAGGGCCAGAGACACTGGAGGCCTACTGACATGACATCACAAAGACCTCATCTGTGTTTAATTGAGAAGAAAAACCTCTTACTGTCTTTTGAAGCGATCCTTAAACAGTCTAGGAGTCAGAAAAGGGCCAGAGACACTGGATGCCTAATGACATGACATCACAAAGACCTCATCTGTGTTTAATGGAGAAGAAAAAAACCTCTTACTGCCTTTTGGGGCGATCCTTAAACAGTCTAGGAGTCAGAAAAGGGCCAGAGACACTGGATGCCTACTGACATGACATCACAAACACCTCACCTTTGTTTTATTTAGAAGAAAAAAACCTCTTACTGGCTTTGGGGCCATCTATAAACAGACTGAAAGTCAGAAAAGGGCCAGAGACACTGGATACCTACTAACATGACATCACAAAAACCTCACCTGTATTTAATTGAGAAGAAAAAAACCACTTACTGCCTTTTGGGGCGATCCTTAAACAGTCTAGGAGTCAGAAAAGGGCCAGAGACACTGCATGCCTACTGACATGACATCACAAAGACCTCATCTGTGTTTAATTGAGAAAAAAAACCTCTTACTGCCTTTTGGGGCGATCCTTAAACAGTCTAGGAGTCAGAAAAGGGCCAGAGACACTGCATGCCTACTGACATGACATCACAAAGACCTCATCTGTGTTTAATTGAGAAAAAAACCTCTTACTGTCTTTTGAAGCGATCCTTAAACAGTCTAGGAATCAGAAAAGGTCCAGAGACACTGGATGCCTACTGACATGACATCACAAAGACCTCATCTGTGTTTAATTGTCAAGAAAAAAACCTCTTACTGCCTTTTGGGGCGATCCTTAAACAGTCTAGGAGTCAGAAAAGGTCCAGAGACACTGGATGCCTACTGACATGACATCACAAAGACCTCATCTGTGTTTAATTGTCAAGAAAAAAACCTCTTACTGCCTTTTGGGGCGATCCTTAAACAGTCTAGGAGTCAGAAAAGGGCCAGAGACACTGGATGCCTACTGACATGACATCACAAAGACCTCATCTGTGTTTAATGGAGAAGAAAAAACCCTCTTACTGCCTTTTGGGGCGATCCTTAAACAGTCTAGGAGTCAGAAAAGGGCCAGAGACACTGGATGCCTACTGACATGACATCACAAACACCTCACCTTTGTTTTATTTAGAAGAAAAAAACCTCTTACTGGCTTTGGGGCCATCTATAAACAGACTGAAAGTCAGAAAAGGGCCAGAGACACTGGATACCTACTAACATGACATCACAAAAACCTCACCTGTATTTAATTGAGAAGAAAAAAACCACTTACTGCCTTTTGGGGCGATCCTTAAACAGTCTAGGAGTCAGAAAAGGGCCAGAGACACTGGATGCCTACTGACATGACATCACAAAGACCTCATCTGTGTTTAATTGAGAAAAAAAACCTCTTACTGCCTTTTGGGGCGATCCTTAAACAGTCTAGGAGTCAGAAAAGGGCCAGAGACACTGCATGCCTACTGACATGACATCACAAAGACCTCATCTGTGTTTAATTGAGAAAAAAACCTCTTACTGTCTTTTGAAGCGATCCTTAAACAGTCTAGGAATCAGAAAAGGTCCAGAGACACTGGATGCCTACTGACATGACATCACAAAGACCTCATCTGTGTTTAATTGTCAAGAAAAAAACCTCTTACTGCCTTTTGGGGCGATCCTTAAACAGTCTAGGAGTCAGAAAAGGGCCAGAGACACTGGATGCCTACTGACATGACATCACAAAGACCTCATCTGTGTTTAATTGAGAAAAAAAACCTCTTACTGCCTTTTGGGGCGATCCTTAAACAGTCTAGGAGTCAGAAAAGGGCCAGAGGCACTGCATGCCTACTGACATGACATCACAAAGACCTCATCTGTGTTTAATTGAGAAAAAGACCTCTTACTGCCTTTTGGGGCGATCCTTAAACAGTCTAGGAGTCAGAAAAGGGCCAGAGACACTGCATGCCTACTGACATGACATCACAAAGACCTCATCTGTGTTTAATTGAGAAGAAAAACCTCTTACTGTCTTTTGAAGCGATCCTTAAACAGTCTAGGAGTCAGAAAAGGGCCAGAGACACTGGATACCTACTGAAATGACATCACAAAGACCTCATCTGTGTTTAATTGAGAAGAAAAACCTCTTACTGTCTTTTGAAGCGATCCTTAAACACTCTAGGAGTCAGAAAAGGGCCAGAGACACTGGATGCCTACTGACATGACATCACAAACACCTCACCTTTGTTTTATTTAGAAGAAAAAAACCTCTTACTGGCTTTGGGGCCATCTATAAACAGACTGAAAGTCAGAAAAGGGCCAGAGACACTGGATACCTACTGACATGACATCACAAAAACCTCACCTGTGTTTAATTGAGAAGAAAAAAACCACTTACTGTCTTTTGAGGCGATCCTTAAACAGTCTAGGAGTCAGAAAAGGGCCAGAGACACTGGATACCTACTGACATGACATCACAAAAACCTCACCTGTGTTTAATTGAGAAGAAAAACTTCTTACTGTCTTTTGAAGCGATCCTTAAACAGTCTAGGAGTCAGAAAAGGGCCAGAGACACTGGATACCTACTGAAATGACATCACAAAGACCTCATCTGTGTTTAATTGAGAAGAAAAACCTCTTACTGTCTTTTGAAGCGATCCTTAAACAGTCTAGGAGTCAGAAAAGGGCCAGAGACACTGGAGGCCTACTGACATGACATCACAAAGACCTCATCTGTGTTTAATTGAGAAGAAAAACCTCTTACTGTCTTTTGAAGCGATCCTTAAACAGTCTAGGAGTCAGAAAAGGGCCAGAGACACTGGATGCCTAATGACATGACATCACAAAGACCTCATCTGTGTTTAATGGAGAAGAAAAAAACCTCTTACTGCCTTTTGGGGCGATCCTTAAACAGTCTAGGAGTCAGAAAAGGGCCAGAGACACTGGATGCCTACTGACATGACATCACAAACACCTCACCTTTGTTTTATTTAGAAGAAAAAAACCTCTTACTGGCTTTGGGGCCATCTATAAACAGACTGAAAGTCAGAAAAGGGCCAGAGACACTGGATACCTACTAACATGACATCACAAAAACCTCACCTGTATTTAATTGAGAAGAAAAAAACCACTTACTGCCTTTTGGGGCGATCCTTAAACAGTCTAGGAGTCAGAAAAGGGCCAGAGACACTGGATGCCTACTGACATGACATCACAAAGACCTCATCTGTGTTTAATTGAGAAAAAAAACCTCTTACTGCCTTTTGGGGCGATCCTTAAACAGTCTAGGAGTCAGAAAAGGGCCAGAGACACTGCATGCCTACTGACATGACATCACAAAGACCTCATCTGTGTTTAATTGAGAAAAAAACCTCTTACTGTCTTTTGAAGCGATCCTTAAACAGTCTAGGAATCAGAAAAGGTCCAGAGACACTGGATGCCTACTGACATGACATCACAAAGACCTCATCTGTGTTTAATTGTCAAGAAAAAAACCTCTTACTGCCTTTTGGGGCGATCCTTAAACAGTCTAGGAGTCAGAAAAGGGCCAGAGACACTGGATGCCTACTGACATGACATCACAAAGACCTCATCTGTGTTTAATTGAGAAAAAAAACCTCTTACTGCCTTTTGGGGCGATCCTTAAACAGTCTAGGAGTCAGAAAAGGGCCAGAGGCACTGCATGCCTACTGACATGACATCACAAAGACCTCATCTGTGTTTAATTGAGAAAAAGACCTCTTACTGCCTTTTGGGGCGATCCTTAAACAGTCTAGGAGTCAGAAAAGGGCCAGAGACACTGCATGCCTACTGACATGACATCAGAAAGACCTCATCTGTGTTTAATTGAGAAGAAAAACCTCTTACTGTCTTTTGAAGCGATCCTTAAACAGTCTAGGAGTCAGAAAAGGGCCAGAGACACTGGATACCTACTGAAATGACATCACAAAGACCTCATCTGTGTTTAATTGAGAAGAAAAACCTCTTACTGTCTTTTGAAGCGATCCTTAAACAGTCTAGGAGTCAGAAAAGGGCCGGAGACACTGGATGGCTAATGACATGACATCACAAAGACCTCATCTGTGTTTAATTGTGAAGAAAAAAACCTCTTACTGCCTTCAGGGGCGATCCTTAAACAGTCTAGGTGTCAGAAAAGGGCCAGAGACACTGGATGCCTACTGACATGACATCACAAAGACCTCATCTCTGTTTAATTGAGAAGAAAAAACCTCTTGCTGCCTTTTGGGGCGATCTTTAAACAGACTGAAAGTCAGAAAAGGGCCAGAGACACTGGATACCTACTGACATGACATCACAAAAACCTCACCTGTGTTTAATTGAGAAGAAAAAAAACACTTACTGTCTTTTGAGGCGATCCTTAAACAGTCTAGGAGTCAGAAAAGGGCCAGAGACACTGGATGGCTAATGACATGACATCACAAAGACCTCATCTGTGTTTAATTGTCAAGAAAATACCTCTTACTGCCTTTTGGGGCGATCCTTAAACAGTCTAGGAGTCAGAAAAAGGCCAGAGACACTGGATGCCTACTGACATGACATCACAAAGACCTCATCTGTGTTTAATTGAGAAAAAAAACCTCTTACTGCCTTTTGGGGCGATCCTTAAACAGTCTAGGAGTCAGAAAAGGGCCAGAGACACTGCATGCCTACTGACATGACATCACAAAGACCTCATCTGTGTTTAATTGAGAAAAAGACCTCTTACTGCCTTTTGGGGCGATCCTTAAACACTCTAGGAGTCAGAAAAGGGCCAGAGACACTGGATGCCTACTGACATGACATCACAAACACCTCACCTTTGTTTTATTTAGAAGAAAAAAACCTCTTACTGGCTTTGGGGCCATCTATAAACAGACTGAAAGTCAGAAAAGGGCCAGAGACACTGGATACCTACTGACATGACATCACAAAAACCTCACCTGTGTTTAATTGAGAAGAAAAAAACCACTTACTGTCTTTTGAGGCGATCCTTAAACAGTCTAGGAGTCAGAAAAGGGCCAGAGACACTGGATACCTACTGACATGACATCACAAAAACCTCACCTGTGTTTAATTGAGAAGAAAAACTTCTTACTGTCTTTTGAAGCGATCCTTAAACAGTCTAGGAGTCAGAAAAGGGCCAGAGACACTGGATACCTACTGAAATGACATCACAAAGACCTCATCTGTGTTTAATTGAGAAGAAAAACCTCTGTCTTTTGAAGCGATCCTTAAACAGTCTAGGAGTCAGAAAAGGGCCAGAGACACTGGAGGCCTACTGACATGACATCACAAAGACCTCATCTGTGTTTAATTGAGAAGAAAAACCTCTTACTGTCTTTTGAAGCGATCCTTAAACAGTCTAGGAGTCAGAAAAGGGCCAGAGACACTGGATGCCTAATGACATGACATCACAAAGACCTCATCTGTGTTTAATGGAGAAGAAAAAAACCTCTTACTGCCTTTTGGGGCGATCCTTAAACAGTCTAGGAGTCAGAAAAGGGCCAGAGACACTGGATGCCTACTGACATGACATCACAAACACCTCACCTTTGTTTTATTTAGAAGAAAAAAACCTCTTACTGGCTTTGGGGCCATCTATAAACAGACTGAAAGTCAGAAAAGGGCCAGAGACACTGGATACCTACTAACATGACATCACAAAAACCTCACCTGTATTTAATTGAGAAGAAAAAAACCACTTACTGTCTTTTGAGGCGATCCTTAAACAGTCTAGGAGTCAGAAAAGGGCCAGAGACACTGGATGGCTAATGACATGACATCACAAAGACCTCATCTGTGTTTAATTGTGAAGAAAAAAACCTCTTATTGCCTTTTGGGGCGATCCTTAAACAGTCTAGGAGTCAGAAAAGGGCCAGAGACACTGGATGCCTACTAACATGACATCACAAAGACCTCATCTGTGTTTAATTGAGAAAAAAACCTCTTACTGCCTTTTGGGGCGATCCTTAAACAGTCTAGGAGTCAGAAAAGGGCCAGAGACACTGCATGCCTACTGACATGACATCACAAAGACCTCATCTGTGTTTAATTGAGAAAAATACCTCTTACTGCCTTTTGGGGCGATCCTTAAACAGTCTAGGAGTCAGAAAAGGGCCAGAGACACTGGATGCCTACTGACATGACATCACAAAGACCTCATCTGTGTTTAATTGAGAAGAAAAAAACCTCTTACTGCCTTTTGGGGCGATCCTTAAACAGTCTAGGAGTCAGAAAAGGGCCAGAGACACTGGATACCTACTGACATGACATCACAAAGACCTCATCTGTGTTTAATTGAGAAGAAAAACCTCTTACTGTCTTTTGAAGCGATCCTTAAACAGTCTAGGAGTCAGAAAAGGGCCAGAGACACTGGATACCTACTGAAATGACATCACAAAGACCTCATCTGTGTTTAATTGAGAAGAAAAACCTCTTACTGTCTTTTGAAGCGATCCTTAAACAGTCTAGGAGTCAGAAAAGGGCCAGAGACACTGGATGGCTAATGACATGACATCACAAAGACCTCATCTGTGTTTAATTGTGAAGAAAAAAACCTCTTACTGCCTTCAGGGGCGATCCTTAAACAGTCTAGGTGTCAGAAAAGGGCCAGAGACACTGGATGCCTACTGACATGACATCACAAAGACCTCATCTCTGTTTAATTGAGAAGAAAAAAACCTCTTGCTGCCTTTTGGGGCGATCTTTAAACAGACTAAAAGTCAGAAAAGGGCGAGAGACACTGGATACCTACTGACATGACATCACAAAGACCTCATCTGTGTTTAATTGAGAAAAAAACCTCTTACTGTCTTTTGAGGCGATCCTTAAACAGTCTAGGAGTCAGAAAAGGGCCAGAGACACTGGAGGCCTACTGACATGACATCACAAAGACCTCATCTGTGTTTAATTGAGAAGAAAAACCTCTTACTGTCTTTTGAAGCGATCCTTAAACAGTCTAGGAGTCAGAAAAGGGCCAGAGACACTGGATGCCTAATGACATGACATCACAAAGACCTCATCTGTGTTTAATGGAGAAGAAAAAAACCTCTTACTGCCTTTTGGGGCGATCCTTAAACAGTCTAGGAGTCAGAAAAGGGCCAGAGACACTGGATGCCTACTGACATGACATCACAAACACCTCACATTTGTTTTATTTAGAAGAAAAAAACCTCTTACTGGCTTTGGGGCCATCTATAAACAGACTGAAAGTCAGAAAAGGGCCAGAGACACTGGATACCTACTAACATGACATCACAAAAACCTCACCTGTATTTAATTGAGAAGAAAAAAACCACTTACTGTCTTTTGAGGCGATCCTTAAACAGTCTAGGAGTCAGAAAAGGGCCAGAGACACTGGATGGCTAATGACATGACATCACAAAGACCTCATCTGTGTTTAATTGTGAAGAAAAAAACCTCTTATTGCCTTTTGGGGCGATCCTTAAACAGTCTAGGAGTCAGAAAAGGGCCAGAGACACTGGATGCCTACTAACATGACATCACAAAGACCTCATCTGTGTTTAATTGAGAAAAAAACCTCTTACTGCCTTTTGGGGCGATCCTTAAACAGTCTAGGAGTCAGAAAAGGGCCAGAGACACTGCATGCCTACTGACATGACATCACAAAGACCTCATCTGTGTTTAATTGAGAAAAATACCTCTTACTGCCTTTTGGGGCGATCCTTAAACAGTCTAGGAGTCAGAAAAGGGCCAGAGACACTGGATGCCTACTGACATGACATCACAAAGACCTCATCTGTGTTTAATTGAGAAGAAAAAAACCTCTTACTGCCTTTTGGGGCGATCCTTAAACAGTCTAGGAGTCAGAAAAGGGCCAGAGACACTGGATACCTACTGACATGACATCACAAAGACCTCATCTGTGTTTAATTGAGAAGAAAAACCTCTTACTGTCTTTTGAAGCGATCCTTAAACAGTCTAGGAGTCAGAAAAGGGCCAGAGACACTGGATACCTACTGAAATGACATCACAAAGACCTCATCTGTGTTTAATTGAGAAGAAAAACCTCTTACTGTCTTTTGAAGCGATCCTTAAACAGTCTAGGAGTCAGAAAAGGGCCAGAGACACTGGATGGCTAATGACATGACATCACAAAGACCTCATCTGTGTTTAATTGTGAAGAAAAAAACCTCTTACTGCCTTCAGGGGCGATCCTTAAACAGTCTAGGTGTCAGAAAAGGGCCAGAGACACTGGATGCCTACTGACATGACATCACAAAGACCTCATCTCTGTTTAATTGAGAAGAAAAAAACCTCTTGCTGCCTTTTGGGGCGATCTTTAAACAGACTAAAAGTCAGAAAAGGGCGAGAGACACTGGATACCTACTGACATGACATCACAAAGACCTCATCTGTGTTTAATTGAGAAAAAAACCTCTTACTGTCTTTTGAAGCGATCCTTAAACAGTCTAGGAGTCGGAAAAGGGCCAGAGACACTGGAGGCCTACTGAGATGACATCACAAAGACCTCATCTGTGTTTAATTGAGAAGAAAACCTCTTACTGTCTTTTAAAGCGATCCTTAAACAGTCTAGGAGTCAGAAAAGGGCCAGAGACACTGGAGGCCTACTGACATGACATCACAAAGACCTCATCTGTGTTTAATTGAGAAAAAAACCTCTTACTGTCTTTTGAAGCGATCCTTAAACAGTCTAGGAATCAGAAAAGGTCCAGAGACACTGGATGCCTACTGACATGACATCACAAAGACCTCATCTGTGTTTAATTGAGAAAAAAACCTCTTACTGCCTTTTGGGGCGATCCTTAAACAGTCTAGGAGTCAGAAAAGGGCCAGAGACACTGCATGCCTACTGACATGACATCACAAAGACCTCATCTGTGTTTAATTGAGAAAAATACCTCTTACTGCCTTTTGGGGCGATCCTTAAACAGTCTAGGAGTCAGAAAAGGGCCAGAGACACTGGATGCCTACTGACATGACATCACAAAGACCTCATCTGTGTTTAATAGAGAAGAAAAAAACCTCTTACTGCCTTTTGGGGCGATCTTTAAAAAGACTAAAAGTCAGAAAAGGGCCAGAGACACTGGATACCTACTGACATGACATCACAAAGACCTCACCTTTGTTTTATTTAGAAGAAAAAAACCTCTTACTGGCTTTGGGGCCATCTATAAACAGACTGAAAGTCAGAAAAGGGCCAGAGACACTGGATACCTACTGACATGACATCACAAAAACCTCACCTGTGTTTAATTGAGAAGAAAAAAACCACTTACTGTCTTTTGAGGCGATCCTTAAACAGTCTAGGAGTCAGAAAAGGGCCAGAGACACTGGATACCTACTGACATGACATCACAAAAACCTCACCTGTGTTTAATTGAGAAGAAAAACTTCTTACTGTCTTTTGAAGCGATCCTTAAACAGTCTAGGAGTCAGAAAAGGGCCAGAGACACTGGATACCTACTGAAATGACATCACAAAGACCTCATCTGTGTTTAATTGAGAAGAAAAACCTCTGTCTTTTGAAGCGATCCTTAAACAGTCTAGGAGTCAGAAAAGGGCCAGAGACACTGGAGGCCTACTGACATGACATCACAAAGACCTCATCTGTGTTTAATTGAGAAGAAAAACCTCTTACTGTCTTTTGAAGCGATCCTTAAACAGTCTAGGAGTCAGAAAAGGGCCAGAGACACTGGATGCCTAATGACATGACATCACAAAGACCTCATCTGTGTTTAATGGAGAAGAAAAAAACCTCTTACTGCCTTTTGGGGCGATCCTTAAACAGTCTAGGAGTCAGAAAAGGGCCAGAGACACTGGATGCCTACTGACATGACATCACAAACACCTCACCTTTGTTTTATTTAGAAGAAAAAAACCTCTTACTGGCTTTGGGGCCATCTATAAACAGACTGAAAGTCAGAAAAGGGCCAGAGACACTGGATACCTACTAACATGACATCACAAAAACCTCACCTGTATTTAATTGAGAAGAAAAAAACCACTTACTGTCTTTTGAGGCGATCCTTAAACAGTCTAGGAGTCAGAAAAGGGCCAGAGACACTGGATGGCTAATGACATGACATCACAAAGACCTCATCTGTGTTTAATTGTGAAGAAAAAAACCTCTTATTGCCTTTTGGGGCGATCCTTAAACAGTCTAGGAGTCAGAAAAGGGCCAGAGACACTGGATGCCTACTAACATGACATCACAAAGACCTCATCTGTGTTTAATTGAGAAAAAAACCTCTTACTGCCTTTTGGGGCGATCCTTAAACAGTCTAGGAGTCAGAAAAGGGCCAGAGACACTGCATGCCTACTGACATGACATCACAAAGACCTCATCTGTGTTTAATTGAGAAAAATACCTCTTACTGCCTTTTGGGGCGATCCTTAAACAGTCTAGGAGTCAGAAAAGGGCCAGAGACACTGGATGCCTACTGACATGACATCACAAAGACCTCATCTGTGTTTAATTGAGAAGAAAAAAACCTCTTACTGCCTTTTGGGGCGATCCTTAAACAGTCTAGGAGTCAGAAAAGGGCCAGAGACACTGGATACCTACTGACATGACATCACAAAGACCTCATCTGTGTTTAATTGAGAAGAAAAACCTCTTACTGTCTTTTGAAGCGATCCTTAAACAGTCTAGGAGTCAGAAAAGGGCCAGAGACACTGGATACCTACTGAAATGACATCACAAAGACCTCATCTGTGTTTAATTGAGAAGAAAAACCTCTTACTGTCTTTTGAAGCGATCCTTAAACAGTCTAGGAGTCAGAAAAGGGCCAGAGACACTGGATGGCTAATGACATGACATCACAAAGACCTCATCTGTGTTTAATTGTGAAGAAAAAAACCTCTTACTGCCTTCAGGGGCGATCCTTAAACAGTCTAGGTGTCAGAAAAGGGCCAGAGACACTGGATGCCTACTGACATGACATCACAAAGACCTCATCTCTGTTTAATTGAGAAGAAAAAAACCTCTTGCTGCCTTTTGGGGCGATCTTTAAACAGACTAAAAGTCAGAAAAGGGCGAGAGACACTGGATACCTACTGACATGACATCACAAAGACCTCATCTGTGTTTAATTGAGAAAAAAACCTCTTACTGTCTTTTGAAGCGATCCTTAAACAGTCTAGGAGTCGGAAAAGGGCCAGAGACACTGGAGGCCTACTGAGATGACATCACAAAGACCTCATCTGTGTTTAATTGAGAAGAAAACCTCTTACTGTCTTTTAAAGCGATCCTTAAACAGTCTAGGAGTCAGAAAAGGGCCAGAGACACTGGAGGCCTACTGACATGACATCACAAAGACCTCATCTGTGTTTAATTGAGAAAAAAACCTCTTACTGTCTTTTGAAGCGATCCTTAAACAGTCTAGGAATCAGAAAAGGTCCAGAGACACTGGATGCCTACTGACATGACATCACAAAGACCTCATCTGTGTTTAATTGAGAAAAAAACCTCTTACTGCCTTTTGGGGCGATCCTTAAACAGTCTAGGAGTCAGAAAAGGGCCAGAGACACTGCATGCCTACTGACATGACATCACAAAGACCTCATCTGTGTTTAATTGAGAAAAATACCTCTTACTGCCTTTTGGGGCGATCCTTAAACAGTCTAGGAGTCAGAAAAGGGCCAGAGACACTGGATGCCTACTGACATGACATCACAAAGACCTCATCTGTGTTTAATAGAGAAGAAAAAAACCTCTTACTGCCTTTTGGGGCGATCTTTAAAAAGACTAAAAGTCAGAAAAGGGCCAGAGACACTGGATACCTACTGACATGACATCACAAAGACCTCATCTGTGTTTAATTGAGAAGAAAAACCTCTTACTGTCTTTTGAAGCGATCCTTAAACAGTCTAGGAGTCAGAAAAGGGCCAGAGACACTGGATACCTACTGAAATGACATCACAAAGACCTCATCTGTGTTTAATTGAGAAGAAAAACCTCTTACTGTCTTTTGAAGCGATCCTTAAACAGTCTAGGAGTCAGAAAAGGGCCAGAGACACTGGATGGCTAATGACATGACATCACAAAGACCTCATCTGTGTTTAATTGTGAAGAAAAAAACCTCTTACTGCCTTCAGGGGCGATCCTTAAACAGTCTAGGTGTCAGAAAAGGGCCAGAGACACTGGATGCCTACTGACATGACATCACAAAGACCTCATCTCTGTTTAATTGAGAAGAAAAAAACCTCTTGCTGCCTTTTGGGGCGATCTTTAAACAGACTAAAAGTCAGAAAAGGGCGAGAGACACTGGATACCTACTGACATGACATCACAAAGACCTCATCTGTGTTTAATTGAGAAAAAAACCTCTTACTGTCTTTTGAAGCGATCCTTAAACAGTCTAGGAGTCAGAAAAGGGCCAGAGACACTGGAGGCCTACTGAGATGACATCACAAAGACCTCATCTGTGTTTAATTGAGAAGAAAACCTCTTACTGTCTTTTAAAGCGATCCTTAAACAGTCTAGGAGTCAGAAAAGGGCCAGAGACACTGGAGGCCTACTGACATGACATCACAAAGACCTCATCTGTGTTTAATTGAGAAAAAAACCTCTTACTGTCTTTTGAAGCGATCCTTAAACAGTCTAGGAATCAGAAAAGGTCCAGAGACACTGGATGCCTACTGACATGACATCACAAAGACCTCATCTGTGTTTAATTGAGAAGAAAAAAACCTCTTACTGCCTTTTGGGGCGATCCTTAAACAGTCTAGGAGTCAGAAAAGGGCCAGAGACACTGCATGCCTACTGACATGACATCACAAACACCTCACCTTTGTTTTATTTAGAAGAAAAAACCTCTTACTGGCTTTGGAGCCATCTATAAACAGACTGAAAGTCAGAAAAGGGCCAGAGACACTGGATACCTACTGACATGACATCACAAAGACCTCATCTGTGTTTAATTGAGAAGAAAAACCTCTTACTGTCTTTTGAAGCGATCCTTAAACAGTCTAGGAGTCAGAAAAGGGCCAGAGACACTGGATGCCTACTGACATGACATCACAAACACCTCACCTTTGTTTTATTTAGAAGAAAAAAACCTCTTACTGGCTTTGGGGCCATCTATAAACAGACTGAAAGTCAGAAAAGGGCCAGAGACACTGGATACCTACTGACATGACATCACAAAAACCTCACCTGTGTTTAATTGAGAAGAAAAAAACCACTTACTGTCTTTTGAGGCGATCCTTAAACAGTCTAGGAGTCAGAAAAGGGCCAGAGACACTGGATACCTACTGACATGACATCACAAAAACCTCACCTGTGTTTAATTGAGAAGAAAAACTTCTTACTGTCTTTTGAAGCGATCCTTAAACAGTCTAGGAGTCAGAAAAGGGCCAGAGACACTGGATACCTACTGAAATGACATCACAAAGACCTCATCTGTGTTTAATTGAGAAGAAAAACCTCTGTCTTTTGAAGCGATCCTTAAAGAGTCTAGGAGTCAGAAAAGGGCCAGAGACACTGGAGGCCTACTGACATGACATCGCAAAGACCTCATCTGTGTTTAATTGAGTAGAAAAACCTCTTACTGTCTTTTGAAGCGATCCTTAAACAGTCTAGGAGTCAGAAAAGGGCCAGAGACATTGGATGGCTAATGACATGACATCACAAAGACCTCATCTGTGTTTAATTGAGAAGAAAAAAACCTCTTACTGCCTTTTGGGGCGATCCTTAAACAGTCTAGGAGTCAGAAAAGGGCCAGAGACACTGGATGCCTACTGACATGACATCACAAACACCTCACCTTTGTTTTATTTAGAAGAAAAAACCTCTTACTGGCTTTGGGGCCATCTATAAACAGACTGAAAGTCAGAAAAGGGCCAGAGACACTGGATACCTACTGACATGACATCACAAAAACCTCACCTGTGTTTAATTGAGAAGAAAAACCTCTTACTGGCTTTGGGGCCATCTATAAACAGACTGAAAGTCAGAAAAGGGCCAGAGACACTGGATGCCTAATGACATGACATCACAAAGACCTCATCTGTGTTTAATTGTCAAGAAAATACCTCTTACTGACTTTTGGGGCGATCCTTAAACAGTCTAGGAGTCAGAAAAGGGCCAGAGACACTGGATACCTACTGAAATGACATCACAAAGACCTCATCTGTGTTTAATTGAGAAGAAAAACCTCTGTCTTTTGAAGCGATCCTTAAAGAGTCTAGGAGTCAGAAAAGGGCCAGAGACACTGGAGGCCTACTGACATGACATCACAAAGACCTCATCTGTGTTTAATTGAGAAGAAAAACCTCTTACTGTCTTTTGAAGCGATCCTTAAACAGTCTAGGAGTCAGAAAAGGGCCAGAGACATTGGATGGCTAATGACATGACATCACAAAGACCTCATCTGTGTTTAATTGTGAAGAAAAAAACCTCTTACTGCCTTTTGGGGCGATCCTTAAACAGTCTAGGAGTCAGAAAAGGGCCAGAGACACTGGATACCTACTGACATGACATCACAAAGACCTCATCTGTGTTTAATTGTGAAGAAAAAAACCTCTTACTGCCTTTTGGGGCGATCCTTAAACAGTCTAGGAGTCAGAAAAGGGCCAGAGACACTGGATACCTACTGACATGACATCACAAAGACCTCATCTGTGTTTAATTGAGAAAAAAACCTCTTACTGTCTTTTGAAGCGATCCTTAAACAGTCTAGGAGTCAGAAAAGGTCCAGAGACACTGGATACCTACTGACATGACATCACAAAAACCTCACCTGTGTTTAATTGAGAAGAAAAAAACCACTTACTGTCTTTTGAGGCGATCCTTAAACAGTCTAGGAGTCAGAAAAGGGCCAGAGACACTGGATACCTACTGACATGACATTACAAAAACCTCACCTGTGTTTAATTGAGAAGAAAAACTTCTTACTGTCTTTTGAAGCGATCCTTAAACAGTCTAGGAGTCAGAAAAGGGCCAGAGACACTGGATACCTACTGAAATGACATCACAAAGACCTCATCTGTGTTTAATTGAGAAGAAAAACCTCTGTCTTTTGAAGCGATCCTTAAAGAGTCTAGGAGTCAGAAAAGGGCCAGAGACACTGGAGGCCTACTGACATGACATCACAAAGACCTCATCTGTGTTTAATTGAGAAGAAAAACCTCTTACTGTCTTTTGAAGCGATCCTTAAACAGTCTAGGAGTCAGAAAAGGGCCAGAGACATTGGATGGCTAATGACATGACATCACAAAGACCTCATCTGTGTTTAATTGTGAAGAAAAAAACCTCTTACTGCCTTTTGGGGCGATCCTTAAACAGTCTAGGAGTCAGAAAAGGGCCAGAGACACTGGATACCTACTGACATGACATCACAAAGACCTCATCTGTGTTTAATTGTGAAGAAAAAAACCTCTTACTGCCTTTTGGGGCGATCCTTAAACAGTCTAGGAGTCAGAAAAGGGCCAGAGACACTGGATACCTACTGACATGACATCACAAAGACCTCATCTGTGTTTAATTGAAAAGAAAAAAACCTCTTACTGGCTTTGGGGCCATCTATAAACAGACTGAAAGTCAGAAAAGGGCCAGAGACACTGGATACCTACTGACATGACATCACAAAAACCTCACCTGTGTTTAATTGAGAAGAAAAAAACCACTTACTGTCTTTTGAGGCGATCCTTAAACAATCAAGGAGTCAGAAAAGGGCCAGAGACACTGGATGGCTAATGACATGACATCACAAAGACCTCATCTGTGTTTAATTGTCAAGAAAAAAACCTCTTACTGCCTTTTGGGGCGATCCTTAAACAGTCTAGGAGTCAGAAAAGGGCCAGAGACACTGGATGCCTACTGACATGACATCACAAAGACCTCATCTGTGTTTAATTGAGAAAAAAAACCTCTTACTGCCTTTTGGGGCGATCCTTAAACAGTCTAGGAGTCAGAAAAGGGCCAGAGGCACTGCATGCCTACTCACATGACATCACAAAGACCTCATCTGTGTTTAATTGAGAAAAAGACCTCTTACTGCCTTTTGGGGCGATCCTTAAACAGTCTAGGAGTCAGAAAAGGGCCAGAGACACTGCATGCCTACTGACATGACATCACAAAGACCTCATCTGTGTTTAATTGAGAAGAAAAACCTCTTACTGTCTTTTGAAGCGATCCTTAAACAGTCTAGGAGTCAGAAAAGGGCCAGAGACACTGGATACCTACTGAAATGACATCACAAAGACCTCATCTGTGTTTAATTGAGAAGAAAAACCTCTTACTGTCTTTTGAAGCGATCCTTAAACAGTCTAGGAGTCAGAAAAGGGCCAGAGACACTGGATGGCTAATGACATGACATCACAAAGACCTCATCTGTGTTTAATTGTGAAGAAAAAAACCTCTTACTGCCTTCAGGGGCGATCCTTAAACAGTCTAGGTGTCAGAAAAGGGCCAGAGACACTGGATGCCTACTGACATGACATCACAAAGACCTCATCTCTGTTTAATTGAGAAGAAAAAAACCTCTTGCTGCCTTTTGGGGCGATCTTTAAACAGACTAAAAGTCAGAAAAGGGCGAGAGACACTGGATACCTACTGACATGACATCACAAAGACCTCATCTGTGTTTAATTGAGAAAAAAACCTCTTACTGTCTTTTGAAGCGATCCTTAAACAGTCTAGGAGTCAGAAAAGGGCCAGAGACACTGGAGGCCTACTGAGATGACATCACAAAGACCTCATCTGTGTTTAATTGAGAAAAAAACCTCTTACTGTCTTTTAAAGCGATCCTTAAACAGTCTAGGAGTCAGAAAAGGGCCAGAGACACTGGAGGCCTACTGACATGACATCACAAAGACCTCATCTGTGTTTAATTGAGAAGAAAAAAACCTCTTACTGTCTTTTGAAGCGATCCTTAAACAGTCTAGGAATCAGAAAAGGTCCAGAGACACTGGATGCCTACTGACATGACATCACAAAGACCTCATCTGTGTTTAATTGAGAAGAAAAAAACCTCTTACTGCCTTTTGGGGCGATCCTTAAACAGTCTAGGAGTCAGAAAAGGGCCAGAGACACTGGATGCCTACTGACATGACATCACAAACATCTCACCTTTGTTTTATTTAGAAGAAAAAACCTCTTACTGGCTTTGGGGCCATCTATAAACAGACTGAAAGTCAGAAAAGGGCCAGAGACACTGGATACCTACTGACATGACATCACAAAAACCTCACCTGTGTTTAATTGAGAAGAAAAAAACCACTTACTGTCTTTTGAGGCGATCCTTAAACAGTCTAGGAGTCAGAAAAGGGCCAGAGACACTGGATGGCTAATGACATGACATCACAAAGACCTCATCTGTGTTTAATTGTCAAGAAAATACCTCTTACTGCCTTTTGGGGCGATCCTTAAACAGTCTAGGAGTCAGAAAAGGGCCAGAGACACTGCATGCCTACTGACATGACATCACAAAGACCTCATCTGTGTTTAATTGAGAAAAAAAACCTCTTACTGCCTTTTGGGGCGATCCTTAAACAGTCTAGGAGTCAGAAAAGGGCCAGAGACACTGCATGCCTACTGACATGACATCACAAAGACCTCATCTGTGTTTAATTGAGAAAAAGACCTCTTACTGCCTTTTGGGGCGATCCTTAAACACTCTAGGAGTCAGAAAAGGGCCAGAGACACTGGATGCCTACTGACATGACATCACAAACACCTCACCTTTGTTTTATTTAGAAGAAAAAAACCTCTTACTGGCTTTGGGGCCATCTATAAACAGACTGAAAGTCAGAAAAGGGCCAGAGACACTGGATACCTACTGACATGACATCACAAAAACCTCACCTGTGTTTAATTGAGAAGAAAAAAACCACTTACTGTCTTTTGAGGCGATCCTTAAACAGTCTAGGAGTCAGAAAAGGGCCAGAGACACTGGATACCTACTGACATGACATTACAAAAACCTCACCTGTGTTTAATTGAGAAGAAAAACTTCTTACTGTCTTTTGAAGCGATCCTTAAACAGTCTAGGAGTCAGAAAAGGGCCAGAGACACTGGATACCTACTGAAATGACATCACAAAAACCTCATCTGTGTTTAATTGAGAAGAAAAACCTCTGTCTTTTGAAGCGATCCTTAAAGAGTCTAGGAGTCAGAAAAGGGCCAGAGACACTGGAGGCCTACTGACATGACATCACAAAGACCTCATCTGTGTTTAATTGAGAAGAAAAACCTCTTACTGTCTTTTGAAGCG